>NW_007233414.1:110051-134180 GCF_000164805.1 Carlito syrichta | reverse complement strand
CCACTGCACTCCAGTCTGGGCGACAGAGTGAGACTCCAACTCAAAAAAAAAAAAACAAGTATAGACCAGATTTGGCCACTGGACAGTAGTTCGCCTGCCTCTGAAACACGTCACATAAGCCCAAAGTCACCTGAGCCATGAGTGGCAGTTGCCTTGAGGGGGAACAACCTTGTCATGCTCAAGAAAGGGGGGGATTGACAAGGTAGAGAGGCAGCATGTATTCTGCAGCCAGACTGATTTCATCTATATTTCAGCTCTGCCACCTATTAGCTATGTGACCTTGAGCCAGCTACTTAACCTTTCCGTGCTCAGTTTCCTCCTCTGTAAAGTGGGAATAATAATAGTATCTCATAATAGCATCATAGTGGCTGGGCAACTTCAATGCATTTAATACACGTATAGTTCATAAAACAGCACCTGACACTTATAAGTGCAACATAATGGTAGCTTATGAGATTTTTAAAGGGTACCTCTGCCTTGATTCACATTGGTAGAAGTGTTATAGCAGGAATGTCAGTGATAAAGAAGGAAATTGTCAGGCAGTGGCTCAGCCTGTAATCCCAGCACTTTGGGAGGCCGAGGTGAGTGGATTGCCTGAGTCCTTGGGTTCAAGACGAGCCCGGGCAACTTGGTGAGACCTCATCTCTACAATAAATAAATAAAAAAATTAGCCGGGCACAGTGGCGCATGCCTGTAGTTCGGCTACTTGGAAGGCGGAGACAGAAGGATCGCCGGAGCCCAGTGGGTTGACACTGGGGTGGCTGTGAGCGTGCCACTGTGCTCCAGCCTGGGCAATGGAGTGAGACTCCAACTCAAAAAAAAAAAAAAAGTAAATTGTCGCTCTCTCAATGTTTGACATCCATACCTTACCCCAGGTGAGATTCTCTTTGAGGCATTTCAAGACAAAACCATAGCCCCTTCCTCCCCTGGGACTATCTCCTTTGCAACTGCTCTGTGGATTAACTGTACAGTCAACTCACCTCCCACCTTCTAAGTGCCTCAGGCCCATCTCCCAGCACCCTGAGGGCTTATCTCATAAACTAGTAGTTCAAAAGCACAACAGTTGAATCAAATGGGGCAACACCTGCTGGTTATATAGTTTCTGAAGTACTAGCCCCATAACAAAACCAAAAGGAGACTGATTCAACTGATTTTTGACAATAGTGAACAATTAAGTGGAGACAAAAATAATTTTTTCAACAAGTAGTGCTGAAGCAATTGAATGTCCATATGCAAAATAATGAATCTCAAGCTGGTCCTCATACCTTATATAAAAACTCCAAGTGGGCCATAGAGAAAGTTCTGGAATAGATAGGGGTGATGGCTGTACAACATTATAAGTATACTTAGTACAGCTGAAACTGTACACTTAACAGTGAAAATGGTCAGTTTTAACTTATGTATATGTTAATGACACAATCATAGGCCTAAATGCAAAAGCTAAAATGATAAGACTTCCAGAATATAGCGCAGGAGAAAAACTGCATGACCTTGAGTTAAGCAAAGAGTTCTTAAATATGACGCCAAAAGCATAACCCACAAAAGAAAAAAATTGGTAATATCTTCATAATTTTGACAAAATTTGACTTTATTAAACTAAAACTTTAACTCTGTGGGATACTTTGTCAAGAGAATGAGAAGACAAGTCACAGATGAGAGAAAATATTTACAAATCACATTTCTTTTTTTTTTTTTTTTTTTTGAGTTGGAGTCTCACTCCGTCGCCCAGACTGGAATGCAGTGGTCGCTCCCGGCCACCACAGCCTCGACCTGCTGGGCTCTGGCGATCCTTCCACCGCAGCCTTCCAAGTAGCTGGAACTACAGGTGTGCGCTACCACACCCGGCTAATTTTTTTTTTGATTTATTGTAGAGATGAGGTCTTGCCAAGTTGCCCAGGCGGGCCTCGAACCCGCGGGCTCATGCAATTCACTCACCTTGGTCTCCCAAAGTGTGGGATTACAGGCTGAACCACCGAGCCCGGCCTACAAATCACATTTCTAACAAAAGACTTATATCCAGAATATATCAAGAACTCTCAAAACTCAGCAATAAGAAAATAAACAACCTGGTCAGGCACGGTGGCTCATGCCTGTTATCCCAGCATTTTAGAAGGGGGATCGCTTGAGACCAGGAGTTCAAGACCAGCCTGGGCAACATAGCAAGACCTCATCTCTATTTAAAAAAAAAAGAAGCTGGGCTCGGTGGCTCATCCTGTACTCCCGTGCCTTTGGGAGGCTGAGGTGAGTGGATTGCCTGAGCCCGAGGGTTCGAGACCCGCCTGGGCAACTTGGCGAGGCCTCATCTCTACAATAAACCAAAAATTAGCCAGGCGTGGTAGTGTGCGCCTGTAGTTCCAGCTACTTGGGAGGCTGAGGCGGAAGGATCGCCGGAGCCCAGTAGGTCGAGGCTGCGGTGGCCGGGAGCGGACATTGCACTCCAGTCTGGGCAACAGAGTGAGACTCCAACTCAAAAAAAAAAAAAAAAGAAGAAGAAACAACGTAATTTCCCAATTTAAAACAGGCAAAAGATCTCAACAAGCAACAAAGAAGATGTAGAATGGCAAATAAGCATAGGAAGGGGTGCTCAGCATTGTTAGCCATTAGGGAAATGCAAATGAAAACCACCATGAAATACCTTTACACTTTATACCAGAATGGCAGAGTCAAAACAAAAACCAACAGCAAACATCAGCCAGAATGTAGAGCAACTGATGCCCTCACACATTCCTGGGGGAGTTCAAAATGGTGCATTAGAAAACCACTGGCAGTTGCTTATAAGAATAAACACACACCATCATACACCACAGCAATCCAGCTCCTAGGTATTTACTCAAGACAGATGAAGGCTTATGTTCTCACAAAAACCTGTGTGTGAATGTTTCTAGCCACTTTATTCACAATCACCAAAAAAAAAAAAAAGGAAAATATGAGCTGGATATAGTGGTTTATGCCTGTAATCTCAGCACTTTGAGAGGCAGGGGTGAGAGAATTGTCTGAGCCAAGGGTTTGAGACCTGTCTGGACACCTTGGCAAAACCTTGTCTCTACAATAAATTTTTAAAAATTAGCCGAATGTGGTGGCGCACACCTGTAGTTCCAGCTACTTGGAGCGCTGAGGCGGAAGGATCACCTGAGTCCAGCAGGTTGAGGATGTGGTGGCCATGAGTGTGCCACTGCCCTCTAGCCTGGGCGACAGAGTGAAACTCCAACTCAAAAAAAAAAGGAAAATACGAATATGTTGTTCCATGAGTGAAAGATACATCTCAGTAACAGAATATTACTCTGCAAGAGAAAGGAGCTGTTGCTTCAGGCAATAGCATGGGTGACTCTAAATGCATGTCATTAAGTGAAAGATGCTAGACCCAAAAAACTACACCTTGTGTGATTTCACTTACGTGATCTAGAAAGGGTGAGGCTATAGGGATGGAAAACAGAACAGTGGTTGCCAGGGCCTGGGGAGGAGGAGGAGCTCACCATAAAGGGGCAGCATGAGGAGCTTTTTAGGGTGCTGGAACTCTTTTGAATGGATATGGGACTTCATGCAGTTGTCAAACCTATAGAACTGAACACCACAAAGAATGAATTCTACTCTATGTAAATCAAAGTAAAATCAACCAAGATGTGGGGGTGGGGAGAAAATACAGACTGTGACAAATGAATCCAACTGTATTACAAATGAGTTCAAAAACCCACTGGAGAAAATGGGAAGAAAGAGCTAGCCTAAATCACTTTGGGGAAAAACGTATTTTGACTGGACACCACAAACGTAAACAACAAAAGAACTCCATGTATACTATGCTCTAGTTAGTCCATATGGTCCATCTAGGGGTATGGTTTGGCAATTCTGAAACTACATTATATACATACTAGAGATGAGCAAATAAGTAGATACATGGGAGAAAATGAGAACTGGGTTTCTTGCCAGGAGAAAGAAATGACAAATACAAAAAGGAGAAGGTACAAATGAATCCTGTGGCGCTAGATTAGGGATAGAGGTATCAGTGTAGACTCATGAGAGAGAGAGAGAGAGAGAGAGAGAGAGGGATGATAGTCAGATAGACTGATAGATGGATAATGAGTGAGTGGTGGATGGATGAATAGACAGATAAAGGTAGATAGATGATGGATAGATAGATGGTTGGATGATGGATGGATGGATAGATAGAAAAACAGATGATGATTAGATAGATGGATGTGGATCGATAGATAGATATTGGATGGATAGATGGATGAGCAGACAGAAAGATAGATGATGGATAGAAAGATGGATATGGATCAACATATGATAGATAAATGATATAGCTAGTTGATGGATGGAAGGATGAATGGATGGATGATGGATGGATGATGGATAGATATAGATAGATAACAGAGACAGACAGAGAGAGATAGAAGTGTGTTATGGATAAGTGAGTACACACACACATATATTTCCTAGATATAGTTCACCAAAAAGAGATAAAAGCAGGGACCACACGGCGATGAACACCCCAAATCCCTGATCTGAGTTTCAAAATACCATTCTCCTTGGAAAAGTAATTGGTTTCTGTGGTGCTAGAAAGTAAGGAAGGACTCAAAAAAAAGGGGAAAGGGGATGTCAAAAGGTCTCAGGAGCCAACCGACGAGGCTCCCATGGACGAAGTTGGAACTTGAATAGTAAAATAAATGAGAGTATTGTTTTGTAACCCAAAGAATAAAATAAATATCCCTGAGTCCCTATTGATATAAACAACCAAGTAAACAAATCAATGGAGGAAAGAGACAACTCTCTTTGACAGAAGAGTTCCAATTAATAAACGTGGAAGAATTGTGAATATAGAAAACCACCATGAGAACACCACAGTAATTGTTGGGGCACTAGCTATGGATGGATGCTAAAATTAGTAGGCAAAGCTTTAAGCAAAAATGGGATATTTGCAGAGGCTTAAAGTATCTGACCCCCAAACATGTATTAATTACCAAGGGGAAATAGTAACTTTACATTGGAGAAAGCTGGTAGACACCACCTTGACCAAGTGATCGATATGAGACATCTTGACATCACATATCCTAATATGCACTCAGGAGGGGGTGCCAACTCTGGGGTACCCTATCCAAAAATCATGGCAAAACACTGGACAAATCAAATTTGAGGAACATTCTACAAAATATTTGAGCAGTACTTTTTGGATGTGTCAAGGTCATGAAAGATGAAGACAGATGAGAAACGTCACAGATTGGAAGAGAACAACAGAGCCACAGTAAGCAATGCCATGTGGCATCTTGGCACCAAAAAGGACTTTAGTAAGGAAGCTGGTAAAATACAAATACAGTCTGTAGTTTAGTTAATAGCATTGTAAGATGTTAACTTCTTAGTTTATTTCTGTGGCTTATTAGATGTTAACCTAAGGGTAGGCTGAGTAATATGTACACAGGCGCTTTCTGTTATATTTACAACTCCTCTGTAATCTAAAATTATTTCCAAATAAGAAGATTAATTTTTAAAGGGATGCCCTTTAGTAATGCAGAAATTTTGTGGGGTTTTTTTTGTTTGTTTGTTTTGTTTTTGAGTCAGAGTATCATTCTGTCGCCCAGGCTGGAGTGCAGTGGCACGCTTACAACCACCCTAGCATCGACCTGCTGGACTCAGGCAATTCTTCCACCTCAGCCTTTCAAGTATCCAAAACTACAGGCACATGCTACCATGCCTGGCTAATTTTTAAATTTTTATTGTAGAGATGAGGTCTCACCAAGTTGCTCAGTCTGGTCTTGAACCTGTGGGCTCAGGCAATCCTCTCACCTTGGCCTCCCGAAGTGCTAGGACTACAGGCTTGAGCCACCACACCTGGCCTGTTATTATTTTAAAGATAATTTTTTTAAATTGTGGTCCTTAAACATTTTTATTTTTCCAGAGTTGTCTCTTATGCACCGGCTACATCCCTTAACAGAATACTACTCTGCAACAAAAAGTAGTTGTTGCTTCAGGCAACAACATGGTGACTCTTAAATGCGTGCTGTTAAGTGAAAGACGCTAGACGTGAAAAAAACACCTCGTATGATTTCACTTACATGATCTAGAAAGGGTGGAAGGTATAGGGATGGAAAACAGAACAGTGGTTGCCAGGGCCTGGGGAGGAGGAGGAGCTCACCATAAAGGGGCAGCATGAGGAGCTTTTTAGGGTGCTGGAACTCTTTTGAATGGATATGGGACTTCATGCATTTGTCAAACCTATAGAACTGTACACCACAAAGAATGAATTCTACTCTATGTAAATCAAAAGAAATATTGTGCCAGGCGTGGTGGCTCATGCCTATAATCCTGGCACTTTGGGAGGTGGAGGCAAGAGGATTGCCTGAGCCAAGGACTTCCAGATCAGCCTGGGTAATTTGGCAAGACCCCATCTGGACAATACATCAAATAAATTAGCCAGGCATGGTGGCACATACCTGTAGTTCTAGCTACTTGGAAGGCTGAGGTGGAAGAATAGCCTGAGTCCAGCAGGTTGAGGCTGCGGTGGCCATGAGCATGCCAATGTACTCCAGCCTGGGCAACAGAGTGAGACTCCAACTCAAAAAAAAGAAAATTGCTTCCACCATTCTAAAGAAAATCTCTGATGGTGTCACTCTCCTGTTCAAAAATCTTCAGCAGCTCCCTATTGCCCTTTTAATTGTGTTTGAGTCTATACCTGGCATTCTGGCTCTCGCGGCCTCCCCTTTCCCTAATCTTTCTCACAGGCTCCATGCCAGCCTTGGACTCCACTGTCTTGTTTCACCCTGAACTCTCGGAAATGCCTTTTCCCCAGATTCTGCTTGTCCAGAGCCCACGAAAGGTCCAGCATGAAGAAACGGCACCCTCCCCTGAACTTCCCGAGCATTTCTGTCACGGCCTTTCTCAATTTCCAGGGCTGCTCACTTTCTTGGATGCCCCTGGCCAGTGGCTGCTTGGAGTACCTTCCCCCACATTTTCCAACTCATCCTTCAGTACCTGAGACTGGATGGCACCGTCCAGGCAGAGCACCTGGAGCCTGGACCAGAACCCACATCCTACCTGGTCCCTCTCTCTCTGAATGATGCTCTCTTATCCTCTGCGCCAGCCTGGGGTTGACCAGATGTCCTGAGGAGCTCCAGGACTCAAATCTACCTTATTATCCTTGGAAATGATCACTTACCCTGGCCTGTTTGGTATCCTTTGAAGGACCACATGATATTGGGCCACCCACATGGTGCTGCCATGCTAATTTAGGGGGACTGAAATTATTTATCTGAACAGAACCACTTCCAAAAATATTTGCCCAGGATCCTTACTCTAGGATGGCCTTGTCAATTTCTGTCTTGTCTTACACATGCCTTGAAAGGGCTCTGTCTTAACTATGTCTGCTTCCCCTCCCCACAAGGGTACCTGTCTTAGTGTCTACACACAGTAGGTGCTCAATAAACGTTTGTCAGAATGGGTGCCTGAAGGAGTGAGTAACATCTCAATTGTACACATTTCTTTGGATGTCTGGTTCTAACCATGTTTCCTTGCACAAATGTATAGATCTTTCTCCTTTTGCATGGCAAAAAAAAGGGGTTTTCACGGGCCCAGGCCCTCCAGTCACTGACCTGACCGTCGATGTGCTGAAAGCTTATTGAGAAGGAATAAGCATGCCCCCAGATTCTCTTGGTGACAAACTGCAGTTGAACTTCACCTCCAAGACATGCAGAAATGACCCTGTGCAGGAATGCTGGTTGAGTGGTTTCAGGGCCGACAGTCCAGTCGTTCGGGTTGAACACTGCTTTGGTTGCAACAAACTGTAGTGGTAGAACATACGTCTGTCGTGCTTTGCTTCTGATCTTCTGCTCCGAGGTCGAGGACACTCTCCCAGGGGGGAAAGAAAAGAGGAAGTGCTGGGTGAAAGGAAAGCGACTTTACCCATCACTGACATACTTCGCAGCTGAAGCACCGCCATCTTGGGAGAAGAACATGGTGGCTCTTCACGGTCACCTGACTGAGGGACTTGAGTTGGATCCTGACTCAGAGGGAAACACAACACGGCGGAGAGGCCCTCCCACAGTACCTGCACACTCACAGCCAAGCAGGGGCTTGGCCCCAGCGGAGATATGAGAACAGGTGACTGTCAGAGCCACCAAGAGGGTGGGAGGCCTGCTGTTACCAGATCCCCCCTCCTTGGGTCACAATGCTGCATGAAGTCACAGAATGTTGAAGATGAAATAAAAGCGCTCCGAAGTCACAAAGTCGGGGGTGGTGGGCGTCCTTTCCACGGGGCCCCTGGGAACAGAGTCGTCCCACTCTCCTGGCTGAGCCGGGGAGGTAGTGGCCTCTCCCAAAAGGAGCTGGGGTCACATCCATGCATGTCCTCAGCCCTCCGAAGCCCGCTCTCCCCGGGGCTTGCTGGGAGGGAAGGGTAACTGCAGGTCCCGTGGGATTCACCCTGGGGCAGGGCCCACGCAGAGTCTGAGAGAGAGGTGAATGGGCAGGTGGGCTTCCAAGGGAAGCGGTTGAAGGGTGGTGAGAAGCTGGCAGCAGCCCTCGAGAGGGTCCTGGCACCATGGACAGTGACGAGCCTCTTGAGCCCGAGACCAAAGGTGAAAAGCACCCCATCTCTCACCACGCAGCCCTTCCGGCTGCCACAATGTCACACCCGGTGATCACTAGGACCCTGAAGCCCACTTCTCTCCTCACCTGGGACCCCCTAGAATTGGAGGATGCATCCTGTTCATTGACTTGGGTTCAGGACATGGCGGGTGGGGGGGGGCAGGAAGTGCTGACTGGCTCATACCGGATCTAGCCAGTTTTACATGTGGGCAGGTCAATGTCACATTGGTGGTTTGAAATCAATGACATTGGGACTATATATACCACATGAATTGACTAACACTGTCAATCAGGATGTTTTGGGTGTCATTGCTTTTTCTGGAGAACCAGTTGTTAGTTACCAGTATTCCACTGGGTGAACGGTACTCTAAAATTGTTTGGTGAGGCAATTAAGACCCAGATGCTCATCCCTTTTCTGAGGGCGCCCTGCAGTTCAGCCACTGAACTGCTGTCCACAAGGCCGCTGCTGGTACTCACACCTCACATCGCACAGACCTCGTGCCACAGGCTGGGAGATGAGTGTTGAGGCTTGGGTCTGCAAACATGAACTGAGACATAGACAGGCCTGCGTGGACTTGCCAGGAGCCCTGCCGTCCCAGAATCTTGGGACCCCAACCACAGACGCTCACCCCACCCCAAAAGTTGGTCAGCTAAGCTCCAACAGAGACACACCATGGCTTCTCCAAACTACCGAGTTCTACTGGTGCCAAAAGATTGAGCTCTATCTAGACCATGTGTGTGGCTTGCAGGAGCCCGTGTCTGGTCACGTGGACCAGCAGTGGAAGAACCACATCTAGCTAGTGCAGGGCCCTGGTATGAGGAAAGAATGGTTGCTCTCGCCAGCGTCTCATCAAACCAACACCTGGATTTAATCACAGCAATTAATTTCAGCCCAAGGGGTTTTCAAACCCCTCCTTCTTCCCAGTCATAAAATCAAAGTTGGAGTGGGAGGAAGAGAAGCTAGATCAAATTCTTAGGAATCAGGTTCTGGCCAGGCGTGGTGACTCACACCTGTCATCCCAGCACTTTTGGAAGGTGGAGGCAAGAGGATTGCCTGAGCCCAGGAGTTTGAGACCCGCCCGGGCAACTTGGCAAGACCTCATCTCTACAGTAAATCAAAAAAATTAGCCGAGTGTAGTGGTGCATGCCTGTCGTTCCAGCTACTTGGAAGGCTGAGGTGGAAGGATCGCCTGAGCCCAGCAGCTCGAGACTGTGGTGGCCGTGAGCATGTCACTACACTCCAATCTGGGTGACAGAGTGAGACCCCAACTCAAAAAAAAAAAAGGGGAATCAGGTTCTCTCTTGCTGCCTGGAACTGCCCCTGGTCCATTTTATTTTCCGTTAGACCCAAGCTGCTACCTACCCTGCCCCTTGCCTTCCCCTGCCCCACTTGTGTCTGACGATGAGGAGGCCTGGGCATCACCTGAAAGAGTTACAGCAGGCCTTGAAGCACACCCGAGCAGATAACAGAAGGGTCAGCCAGGGGCTGACCTCCAAGGCAGGCCCCTACAGGGAGTCAGGCAGGAGCAGCCCACCTCCAGGGAGCACAAGGGGTCCCACGGGTAAGGCAGCCAGGAGGCAGCACTGTGGGGGAGGGGGGGCTTGTAGGGCAGAGTCGCCCTGGCAGGGCTTGACACTGGGGGGAACCAAGGCTGCAACTGGGACCTGGAACACAGAGGAAGGAAGAGGAGACCGGGGGTGGGGGTGAGAGGTTCCAGCCAAGAGGCGGGCAGGTTTCATCCCAGAAACAAGGAGTTGAGTGTTTCTTTCAGATGAGACCAGAACCGAGCCAGCACTGCAGAGCAGTGACGAAACTCTCTACTGTGAGGCCGAAGCCCCATCAGCCCTTGGAAAGGAGAAACCAGCCCGGGAGAGTTCGGAAACAGACCTCGAAATCGAAGGTGAGGGTGGGCACCTGCAGGTGCGGGCAACTGGCTTGCCAGCATCCAGAAGCTGGGGAAATCCGGGTTCTGGAAATAGCTGCCCCGTTCCTCTTGGGTCCTCGGAGGCTCTTCCCAGCAAGCGTCCTGCAGGGGCCTGGGGTAGAAAGGTATCTTCGTCCTGCAGGCTGAGGGTAATGCCTCCCGCCAGCTTGTTGAAAGTCAAGTGAATACATGACTAGGGCTTTCAGGTCTTCTAAATGCTCCCACGTGTGACATTGTGCGCGACCTTTGCAACCCATAGTCCTAGGAGGTAGGCATCATTGCCCATGTTTAGCAGAAGAGGATGCCGAGGTTTTATAAAGAGATCAGACAAGTTGCCCAAGACAAACAGGAGCAAGCCAAGCCCACGTCAGCCGATCCCGGGTGTGCCCACGCTGAGGGGTGGCCTTCCATGCTCCATATTGCAGGACCCTCGAGTGCTTCTGTGGCCATCTTGCATCTCGGTGACTGTCCCACGCTCAACCCCGCGGCAAAGGATGACACTGTGGCAAGCTGCCCCTAAAATATAACAAAAGTGAACACAGAAAGGGTCAGCATCAAACTGAGTAGAATTAGTCCCGGGCATAAGACCATCCCTGCTTTGGCCAACAGGAACCTCTAATGACTGCACTTAGCAAAAAACACTATCCTGAACAGAAACTTGGGGCTCAGCCACCAGGGCTCCCAGGGCCCCAGGGCTGGTGCTGGGAGGCATGAGAAGCAGTCTGGGGGAGCATGGCAAGCTGACGCTGGTCTACAGAAGAGGAAGAGACAGAAGCCTGGTGTGCTCACCCACCCCCAGCTTTTTGGATCTCACCCAGAGGCTGTCCTGCATCCAAGCAACATTTGGCAAACCAGGGGGTGGGGGTTGCCACTAGCATCTCGTGGGTCCAGGTCGGGATCCTACCATTCACAGGACAGCCCCTCACAGTAGAGCATGATCCAACTCAAAACGTCGGCAGGACCAGGACTGAGAAACCCTACCGCCCAGGCAGAAGACCAGTTTGTCCTGTGCTTGAAGAATCAGCTTCCCCGCAAAGCTGCTGTCCTTCTCATAACAAAGCTCCCGTTGTCGGCCTTAGAATATTTGGTGTGGGTTGGCCAAAGGCCCTGGACTCTGAAGGAAAAGTAGAAGCAGAAACCCCAGAAGCCCCGCCGTAGGCTGGACCTACCGAAGAAGCGTACAACTGTGGGCAACCCAGAACCCAGGGAGACCGATGCTGTTATCCACAGTCAGGCTGCTCTAGCCTAAGGAGTAAAGGTCCACGGGGCTAGAGGAGAGAGGCAGGGCTGGCTGGTTTTAACACTGACCAGTTGTGTGTGGTTTGGGGCTAGATTGTCATTGGTGAAGTGGGGGAGACAGTTTTTGTGGGAAAAATGACACAAAATCTTTGACAGAGGAAAGCCCGCTGGAACGCAGGCATGCCTGTTTCCTGCTGAGTTGGGGGTCTTTCCGTCCTCCCTGACTGGCCACCTTGAGACACTCACGCTGTCCCCCTCGGGCTCTTTTCCAGCCAGCACATCTCCAAGTCCTTGGTGAAGCCTCGGTCGTGGTTCCCAAAACTGAACTAGCAAAACTGGAAAGTGATGTGGGGACACCCTCAACCATCAAAAGGCATCAGCTTTCTGACGACGCTGTTGGTCTTTCAGAGTGGCCCAGGGCTGGATGGAGGCTGGGCCTTTGCATGTTCAGCGTCGGATGTGGCCGGCCTAGGCAGGGGGTGAGGCCCCTTGCTTATTTCTCTCAGGAAGGCTTAGGGCCTGCAGCCTCGGGCCTCATCTCTTGCTCAAAGGGAGGTGTTCAACGGGGATCCTCTGGAGTCAGGGTCTCCCTCTCCCACCGCTAACTGGCCTCCGGGTCTGGAATTGGCTTCTGGAGCGCGTACTCACAGGGTTAGACACTCCAGCAATGGGGACCCTAGTCACAGGCCAATGTTGCCTGGGACTAGAGGGAAGATAAGGCCGGTGGAAAAGAAATCCGACTCCCACCCCCATCTTTCTCTGCAGATATCGAGAAGTTTTCCACCATTGGACAGCGGGAGCTGTACCTGGAGGCCTGCAAACTGGTGGGCGTCGTGCCCGTCTCCTACTTCCTTCGGAACATGGAGGATTCCTATGTGAACCTCAACCACCATGGCCTGGGCCCCAAGGGCACCAAGGCCATTGCCATAGCCCTGGTGGTGAGCATGCTGCTGGTGGGGGACAGGGCAGCGGCCTGAGACTCCGCAGGCCCCTCGGTGGAGCCTAAGTAGCAACCTTTGTGCCCGGCCTGGTCTCTGCCTGACTGCGAGTCAATGTCCCCAGCAGGCCCGGACTCCCCTTTGGCTCCTGGAAGGAGGCTGCTGGGACCTGGGCCTTAGAAGTCGACTCTCTTTCCTATTCAGGAAACAAAGGCGTCAGCCCTGGGCCCAGGAAAAGTGGCCAGGCCCAAGCACTCGTGCAAGGATGCAAACCAAACACCAGCCTGGGGCCCCACTACAAGCTCACCTTTATTTATTCATTCATTCATTCATTCATGCATTCGAGTCAGAGTTTCACTCTGTCGCCCAGGCTGGAGTGTAGTGGCACGCTCACAGTCACCGCAGCCGTGACCTGCTGGGCTCAGGCGATCCTTCCGCCTCAGCCTTCCAAGTAACTGGAACCACAGGCTCACGCCACCAAGCCCAGCTAACTGTTTGATTTCTTGTAGAGGCATGGTCTTGCCAAGATGCCCAGTCTGGTCTCGAACCCCTGGGCTCAGGCAGTCCTGTTGCCTCTACCTTCTAAAGTGTCGGGATTACAGGCATGAGCCACCAAGTCCAGCTAGAAAGAGTTCTTAACGTGCTATTTCAAAAGGACCTGAAAGAAGAAAGAGAGTTAGTGAATCACATAGAGAATGAGTGATTGAGAGGTAGGAGATGCTGCAGAAGGGTTGAGACAGTCGGAGACAAGCTTCAGCTAGATGGAGTCACCCTGGCTCTGTGAGCAGAAGTCTGAGAGGACAAGGAAGGAAAAGGCAGTCTTATGCTTCCATAGCTACTCAGTCATGAAATACTTGGCGGTCTCCAGGAAGCTTGACATACACTGTCATTGTTGGTTGCCAGAATATACCGCAGACCCTGCTTATCCACGTTTCACTATCCATGGTTTTCCTTACCTCCAATACAATAGGATATTTGAGAGAAAAAGACAGAGACAGAGAGAGAGAGAGAGAGAGAGAGACCCCTCATTCACATAGCTTTTATTATGATGTATTATTATTATTATTGTTCTGTTTTATTATTAGTTATTGGTACTCATCTCTTACCGTGCCTAATTTGCAAGTTAAGTTCTGTCATAAGTATGTGTGTATAGGAAAGAGCATAGGATATTGAAGTTTCAGTCCATCTGCAGTTTCAGCCTCCCCTGGGGGTCTCGGATGAGGGTGTCACTGTGTTCATTACCAGAATGAAAGTTCCTCATTCAATGGTTAGGCTACTGTTTTTAAAAAGAGTAACTTATAAAGATGAGAGGGGTCGGCCTGCGTGCTGTTCCTTTCGCATGGCAGCCCCCAGTGGCGTTGAACAGTGTCTTTGTGGGATACATGGTCTTAGTTTGTCATGTCCCCTCCCGCCACATACTCATTCTTTTTTGAAAACATGGTAGCATCTGCACTGAGCAGGTGCTCCTGAAGAAGTCTCATGAAATGTGAGACTGTGTTCTTTTCTGGGGATGGGGAGGAAAGAGCGAGAAGGAATAGGGCCACCCTGAATGGTCTGGAGGGTAGAGGGATGGACCCGGGGGTGTTGGGAAAATGCTGTCACCCATGAACTTCGTGGGAAACAATTAGTGAGAATGAGACCCTCTAGGACTCAATGAATCGCTGTGACACTCTGGAGGGCTGAACTTTTGTTTGCTTTTCGTACTGAGTAACTTTTCACATGTTCCTATTTCATTCTTGTGTGTTTTCCTCAACCCCTAGCACCATGCCTTTGCACTTGGAGCAGAGGGCCGGGGAATTGTAGTGTCGATTCTCATTTTCCCAGCCATTCCCTGTGTGGCATGAGTGCGGGTGGACCTGGTGACAGAGTCTGCTACTTCCTCCTAGAACTTGCCAGTCCCCAGGGTGACTCTGCAAGGGTCATTCAACCTACGTTTCTGCTCCATAGCGCTTAGCGGGGGAGCCCACCTGAGCCCTCACCCTTGCCTTTGAACAGGGCAGAGTTTTGTGCACTCTTGAAAGCTGAGATTGGAGGGCATTCCCTAGAGCTCTGGGGTGCCATCCTGCATTGCAGTAGCTTCATCTCTCATGGTTTCCTTTCACTCAGAGGGAGAAATCAGCACTCGGGCACCTCGCCACTTGCTGTTCCTGTCACTGCCTGGCGGCCTTGGAGAATGCACAGATCCACCGGGAGCAGTGGCTCATGCCTGGAATCCCAGCACTTTGGGAGGCCAAGGCGAGAGGACTGCCTGAGTCCAGAGGTTCAAGACCAGCCTGGGTAACTTGATGTGACTTGTCTCTACAAGAAATCAAAAAATTAGCTGGGCATGGTGGCACGCGTCTGTAGTTCCAGCTACTTGGAAGACTGAGGCCGAAGGATCACCTCAGTCCAGCAGGTCGAGGCTGCAGTAGCCAGGAGCATGCCGCTGCACTCCAGCCTGGGCAACAGAGTGAGACTCCAACTCAAAAAAAAAAAAAAAGAAAAGAAAAAGAAAATGCTCAAGACCATGTATCCCAAATCCAAATATGTATCTGTTCTGTTTGGAAACAAGGTAGGGAAGGGAAGAATAAAAGTTCTGGTTAAAGCTAGTCCCAGTTCGTCATGCTGCAATGCAAGTCCTTTCCTCTTTCTCCTCTTGCTCCCAGTAGGAATGCAGACTAGCTTGGATGTAAATATTCACTGAAGATGTAAATCTAGCTCCTTCCAAACTGTCTTGAGACCGCCTCCCATTAAAAGAGAGTACCAGCCAGACTTGGTCGCTCAGCCTGTAATCTCAGCACTTTGGGAGGCTGAGGTGAGTGGATTGCCTGAGCCCATAGGTTTGAGACCAGCCTGGGCAACTTGAAGAGACCTCATCTCTACAATCAATCAATCAGTCAATCAGCTGGGCATGGTAGCGCACACCTGTAGTTCCGGCTACTTGGAAGAATGACTGGAGCCTAGCAGGTTGATGCCGAGGTGGCTGTGAGTGTACCACCGCGCTCTCCAGCCTGGGCGACAATGAGACTCCAACTCAAAAGAGCACCAGAGCCAGGTGTGGTGGCTCACACCTTTAGTCCCAGCTACTCAGGAGGCTGAGGCAGGAGGGTCGCTTGAGCCCAGAAGTTCAAAGCCAGGTGGAGCAACATAGCGAGACCCCCATCAATAATTAATTAATTAATTATAATAATAAATTAATTCAAATTAAAATGAGAATATCAGATAAGACCTAAGCCTAAACTAGAAGAAAGACCACCGAAGAAAGCAAAGTCAACACTTCAGAGGGCTTCCTTGCAAGAATCTTGATGATTAAATACCCTTATTAAATGTATGTTTTCCTTAACCTTGGAGTAGGTCACACTTGGGCAAAATAGCTCATCCATGTGCCTCTGACTTTTCAGGGCCTCAGCTGTTTTGAGGACTCTGTTCTAAATTCTCCCAAAATAACCACACTGTCCTAGCTCGTTCCCTTGTCCCTTCCATGCCTGCAGAGCCCCCAGTCTGCATCCCACACCCACTCACATGGCTGGCCCCAGGTGAGCAGGGAGCAGGTTGGGTCACCAACCACATCTGTGTCTTCCTTTCGCCCCCTTGCCGGTTGCAGTCCAACACATCGGTCCTCAGGTTGGAGCTGAAAGACAGCAGCATTGCAGAGGAGGGTGTCCTGAGCCTGGTAGAGATGCTACAGGAGAACTACTACCTCCAGGAGCTGGTATGTGCCCGCCGCCCAGGCCATTCAAGATGAGCCAGGGGCCTAGCCTGGCCACCTCCAGACTGTCTGCCATCACTTACAGGCACCTGACCTCCACACATGGCTTCTCAGAGGAGGACCACACAAGAGGGGTTGGGGGGTGGGTGACTGTGTTCCCTGTAGCTGTAGGAAACCCTAAGAAACCATTTCTATCTGGACCTATAAGCCCCCAAGTAGATGCATTTACCTCTTATAGTTGCCATCAAGTGAGTTTTTCTTACAGAAAATAAAGACATGTGATAATGTCATAAAATACAAAGTGCCTGGAGGTGGCAGGTGGTGATGGTTGCACAACAATATGAAAATACTTTACCCTTATAAATGTTTAAGATAGAGCGGGGCGTGGTAGCTGACGCTTGTAATCCTAGCACTTTGGGAGGCCGAGGCAAGAGGATTGCCTGAGCCCAGGGGTTTGAGACCAGCCTGGGCAACTTGGCAAGACCTCGTCTCTACAATAAATCAAAAAATTAGCCAGGCGTGGTGGTGCGCACCTGTAGTTCCAGCTACTTGAAAGGCTGAGGCAGAAGGGTCGCCTGAACCCAGCAGGTTGAGGCTGCAGTGGCTGTGAGCGTGCCACTGCACTCCAGCCTGGGCAACAGAGTGAGACTCCAGGTAAAAAAAAAAAGGGTTAAGATGGGCGGGCGTGGTGGCTCATGTCTGTAATGCCAGCACTTTAGAAGACTGAAGCAGAAGGGTTGCTTGAGCCTAGGAATCCGAGACCAGCCTGGGCAACATAGCAAGACCCTCCCTATCTCTACAAAAAATTTAAAAGTTATTTGGGTATGGTAGAGCACACCTGTAACCCCAGCTTCTCAGGAGGCTGAGGTGGGAAGATCACTTGAGCCCTCAAGTTCAAGGGTATAGTGAACTATGATCACACCACTGTTCTCTAGCCTGGACCACAGAGTGAAACCCTGTCTCTTTAAAAAAAAAAAAAAAAAGATTAAGATGATAAATTGTATGTTGTGTGTATTTTACCATCATAGAAGGAAATTAAAAGAAAAGGCAGAAAAACCAATTAAGGCAATAATGGCTGGTTTCTAAAAAGACTTCCCCACCAGCCTCAAAAGGGAGTCCTACTTACTGAATCAATGAATGGAATTTACAATGATTATTTACTCTAAACTCATTTGTCAATTGTTTCACTGCCAGACTCATAAATGAAGCTGTTTTTTGAATTGGGTTTCAAAGCAAGCAAACAAAATAATGTGCTTATCTGAGGCTCCAGGGGAGGGAGTCTTTGGAGCCAACTTCAGAAAACTCAGACCAGCTGAGGGTCTCTCAGAAGGCACTAGAGAAACCAGTGGGTGCCAGGGGATGCCAGGTGCCCTGCTTCCCCTCTTTGTCCTTTGAAGGACCCAATGCCTCCACTCTGTTCCCCACGGTCCCCTCCCTCAACACAGGCCTCAAGTAAACCCCATCCATTGTCATTTGTTAATGAGGGCTCTTTACATAAGTGTTTTCTTGCCTTTAGAATATTTCCAACAATAACCTTGGTTTGGAAGGGGCCAGAATCATCTCAGAGTTCCTGGAGAGAAATACTTCTTCCATCTGGAACCTGAAGCTTTCAGGTGAACTCATGGACAGGGAGGCAGAGAAGGACACCAGGGGTATTGGGGGATGAGGGGGAATGGG
This sequence comes from Carlito syrichta, assembly GCF_000164805.1. NCBI lineage: Eukaryota > Metazoa > Chordata > Mammalia > Primates > Tarsiidae > Carlito > Carlito syrichta. The sequence continues at coordinate 116,139 of NW_007233414.1, read as the reverse complement.
GGTAAGAGGGCGGGGGGAAAGGACATAGACTCCACTGACCATCTACATCTAGCGATATAGATAATGTATCAACAGTAATTTATCACCCAAGCCAAATAGCCGTCCTTCATTAACTGGCATTGATGATAAACAGAGACATCTTGCACCCAACCATAAAATGTATTCGGTACTGTTAAGAACATAAAAATAAATAAATGAACATTTGTATATCTAACCGAGTTGTACCGCACATCTTGAAAATAAAAAAATTTTAAAAGAAAGAAAAATAAGTAAATAAAACATAAAAGAATAAATCATTGGGGATTTTTGGTGATTTGTTTAGAAAGCAGGATTTATTAAGAGGACAGCAAAGCTCTCACAGTGGAAGGGAACTCGAAAGGTTGCCCAAATCACTGTTTTTAAAAAGACCTCTCAAGGCCGGGCGTGGTGGCTCAGCCTGTAATCCCAGCACTTTGGGAGGCCGAGGCGAGTGGATTGCCTGAGCCCACGAGTTTGAGACCAGCCCGGGCAACCTGGCAAGACCTCATCTCTACAATAAAAATTTTAAAAATAGCCTGGCGTGGTAGCGCACGTCTGTAGTTCTGGCTACTCAGAAGGCTGAGGTGGAAGGATCACTGGAGTCCAGAAGGTCAACACAGGGGTGGCCGTGAGCATGCGTGCCATTGCACTCCAGGCTGAGCGGAGGAGTGGGACTCCAACTCAAAAAAAAAGGACCTCTCCACCTGCTACCCCCTGCAGAAATTTCTAGAAATGAAGAAGAGATACTCACTGGAATGTACGCAGGTGAATAGGATGGGTGAAGAGCACACTGGCCATCTTTGCAGCATAGAAATATAAAGACCTAGAGAACGTAAAAGATAAAATAATATCCAAGGAGGAGTAGACTCCACATAGCTAACAGGAGCTCAGAAGGAGAAGAGAATGAATGGGCAGCGACGTTTGAACAAATTGCAGCTGCCAAGTCACCTGAACTGATGAATTTTCCCATGCGGGATTCTTCACAAGTCCTAAGTGAGCCATGTAAAAAGAAATTTGCATTTGAATATATCATGGAAAAATGCTTCAGAAAGAAAGAAGGGCTTAAAAGTGTCTATGAGAAAATACAGAAAGAGAGTGTGTATTTTTGAATGTGAACATTATGACATGTCAAGTTATATTCTCCAATTGCTCTTGTTTCACTCTACATGTTTCTTGGATTTCTTTCTATGTCAGAACAAATAGGTTGTTCTCATTCCCTTGAACTGCTGGGGAGTAATCCGTGTTATGGATATAGTATAGTTTATTTCATGCTCCCTATTTGAGAGAGGAAGGAATTGAGGTCATTTTCAATTTTTTCTATCTTTCAATTAATGTTTTAAAGGACTTTCTTGTACACACATCCTTGGGGTACATGTTCTTGTATTTCTAGACACCCAGGAGCAGAAGTACTAAATATAAAGATGTCTCTATTTTTGTGAAGTTATAAATTGATTTCCAAATTCCCTTTATGAAGATGTACCAGGTTACAATTCTACCAGTGAACTGTCTGCTGTTTGTGAATCACAATGGTTAAAAGTGTGGGTGTTGGCCAGGCTTGGTGGCTCAGCCTGTAATCCCAGCACTTTGGGAGACCGAGGTGAGTGGATTGCCTGAGCCCACGGGTGGGAGACCAACCCGGGCAATTTGGTGAGACCTCATCTCTACAATAAATCAAAATTAGCTGGATGTGGTAATGTGCACCTGTAGTTCCAGCTACTTGGAAGGCTGAGATGAAGGATCACTAGAGCCCAGCAGGTCAGCACTGATGTATGCCACTGTACTACAACCTGGGCGAAAGAGTGAGACTCCAACTCAAAAAAAAAAAAAAGTGTGGGTGTGAAGTCACAGTGTATGGATTCAAGCCCCAAATCTCATTTTGTCATTTATAAATTAAGGATAATTATATTACATACCTCAGACAGTGGTTGTGAAGATTAAGTGAATTAAATAAAATCTAAAACAATTAGAACTGCACTTAGGACATAATCACTATTATTACTTTATTACTATTGCACATTCTATTACTAATGAAATAGAACATCCTTTCAGATGCTAATTTTTATTTTTATTTCCTCTTCTATAAATGCCCTTTTTTTATAAGGAATTTTGTGTGGAAAAACGTCAATTGTTACATTGGGCTGTTTGTATTACTGTTAGGCATTCTTTACATATTATAAATATTCATACTTGAATGTCAGAAAGTTATATATGGCTTTGTTTATGGTATTTTCTTGTAGGGAAGTTTGTGTCTTTTATTGATGTGAAATGTATTAGTCTTTTTCCTTTATTAACTTGATTTTTGTAGTCTTGCTTAAACACTGCTTCCTATTTAAATATTATAAAAATATTTTCCTGAACTAGGATTAGTGGCATATGCCTGTAATCCCAGTGCTTTGGGAGGCCAAGGTGGGAGGATCCCTTGAGCCCAGGAGTTTGATACTGCATCTTGGAAAAAATCTGTTGGGATTTTGATTGAGGTTCTAGATAATATTCTAGATTAATTTAGGAAAGAATCAACATATTCACGATATTGAGTCTCATCATTTAAAACATGGTTTAATCCCATTCACAATAGCTACAAAAAAAATGAAAAACTTTGACATCGTCCTAACCAGAGAAGTGAAAGACCTTTTCAATGAAGACTATAAAACACTGCTCAAAGAAATCCAAGAAGACACAAACAAATGGAAAAACATTCCATGCTCATGGATAGGAGGAATCAACATTGTCGAGATGTCCTCCTACCAAAGGCAATCTACAGATTCAACGCAATACCCATTAAGTTACCAACATCATTCTTCTCAGACCTGGAAATGACAATACAGAAATTCATATGGAAACATAAACGACCATGAATAGCCAAAACAATCCTTAGCAAAAGAAACAAAGTGGGAGGTATCACACTTCCAGACTTTAAACTTTACTGTAAGGCTACAATAATCAAAACAGCCTGGTATTGGTACAAGAATAAGCATATGAACCAATGGAACAGAATAGACATTCTGGAACCAAAACCTCAAATTCTCAACCAATTCATCTTTGAAAGAGCCTCCACGAACAACCACTATTCAGTAAATGGTGCTGGAAAAACTGACTGACCACATGCAGAAGATTGAAACAGAACCTCTGCCTATCACCATACACAAAAATCAATTCTAAATGCATCAAAGACCTAAACATAAAAGCTCAAATTATAAGAACCTTAGAAGATGCAAGAAACACCTTTATGGGAATTGTAACTGGCAACCAATTCCTGATCAAAACCCCAAGTGCCCATCCCATAAGAGATAAGATAGACAAGTGGGACCTCATCAAACTGAAAACCTTCTGCAAAGCAAAAGAAACCATCAAAAGAGCGGAGAGACAGCCCATGGAATGAGAAAAAATGTTTGCCAACGGTATATCTGACAAATGCCTAATATCCAGGATCTACAAGGAACTCAAACGTGCTGAAAGGAAAAAAACAAACAGCCCCATTAAAAAGTGGGCAAAAGACATGAATAGACACTTCTCAAAAGAAGACATACGGGCAGCCAACAGACACATAAAAAAGTGCTCAGCCTCACTAATCAGAGAAATGCAAATCAAAACCACGTTGAGATACCACTTCACCCCAGTAAGAATGACCATCATTGATGAAACAAACAACAAAGGATGATGGTGAGGATGCGGAGATAAAGGAACACTTCTACACTGCTGGTGGGAATGCAAACCAGTGCAACCTCTTTGAAAAACAAAGTGTGTTGATTTCTAAAAAAACTAGACATTGACATTTCATATGACCCAGCAATCCCCCTTCTGGGAACATACCCAGAGGAACTCAAATCATTCTACAAAAAAGATACCTGCACAGGCATGTTTATTGCAGCACTACTCACAATAGCAAAAACATGGAACTAACCATGTTGCCCATCAAAACTGGATTCGATTTTTTTTTAATGGTATATATACACAGTGGAATGTTACATAGCCATAAAGAAGGACCAACACATGGACTTTGCAGGAACTTGAATGGATTTAGAGTCTATTATACTCAGTGATCTGTCACAGAAACAAAAAACAGAGTATCACATGTTCTCACTCATAAGTGAACCCGAACATTTACTCTAATACTATAAGAAAATTGGTAGTAGCGGGATACTGCTGGGATTGAGGGGTGGGGGACACCGCATCATTAAGGGTACCTGACCTCAAACCAGGCAACGTGGGGACCAAAGGGAGGCCCAAACTTTACCTGTATGATGACCATTAGTATACCTAATCCTGAATTGTACTCCACATCTTTAAAAAAAAAAAAACATAGTTTTTCTCTGTTTCTTATATTCTACCATATTTTATAGCCTTCTTCTATTATATGCTTTGTGTATCTCATATTACATCTATATCTAGGTCTCTTATCACTTCACCTTATGTGAACACATGGTTTTTGGGGGTTTGGGGTTTTGTCGTTGTGGTTTTGTTTTTGCGTAGAAGCACTCTGTTGCCCAGGCTGGAGTGCAGTGGCAGGATCACAGCTCACTGCAGCCTCAACCTCTTGGGCTCAAGCAATCCTTCACCCTCAGCCTCCCAAGTAGCTGGGACTACAGGAATGCACCCAGCTAATTTTTTTATTTTTATTTTTTTGTAGAGACAAGGTCTCACTATATTTCCCAGGCTGGCCTCAAACTCCTGGGCTCAAGCAATCCTCCAGCCTTGGCCTCCCAAAGTACTGGGATTATAGGCATGAGCCACTACGCCCAACCAGAATTTTTTTAATTACATTTTCAATTGGTTATTACTAATTGTCAATTGGCTATTACTACTTGTCTGAAATCTATTAATTTTTATATACTGATCCTATATGCAATTTCTTTATTAAATTTTCTTATTTGTTCTAATTAGTTAATTTTATTGAATTATTAAGATAAGTGATCATACCTGCAGATAATGGGAGTTTTATCTCTCCTTTCTAATATTTATAGCTCCTAATGATTTTTCTAGTTGCATTGGCTAAGACTCCTACCACATGTTAATCTACAGAAAGTTTTTTGCAAAAAATACAAATTACTCAACCAACCCCATCCCAGGTTACTGAATCAGAATCTTTGGAGGAAGAATTGGAATCTGTATGTTATCAAACTTCCCAAATGATTCCCTTACAACCAGCTCTGTGCTCTTTGTAAACACTGATGAAAACACCATAACTAATAATCACCTAATTAGTAATCACAATGATTAATAATAACTGACCACCTAACTTTATGCTTTGACTAGCTTTTTTTTTTTTTTTGAGTTGGAGTCTCACTCTGTCACCCAGGCTGAAGTGCAATGGCATGCTGATGGCCACCGCAGCCTTGACATGCTGGCCTCAGGTGATCCTTCCACCTCAGCCTTCCAAGTAACTGGGACTACAGGCACATGCCACTATGCCCGGCTAATTTTCTGATTTATTGTAGAGACAAGGTCTTGCCAAGTTTTCTGGGTTGGTCGTGAACCCTGGACTCAGGCAACCCTCTCACCTTTGCCTCCCAAAGTGCTGGGATTATGGGTGTGAGTCACCATGCCCGGCTTGACTAACTTATTATCTCATTTTATTGGACTACTAACAGACACAACCTAGCAAGTATTTATGTTTTGATGAATACATTCATTCACTCATTCATTCACCCAGTAGGCATTTATTACGTACCTGTTTTGTGCCAAGTACTATTTAGGTGCTAGAGATACAAGGATCATTAACAGCTCAAAGGTGAAAATTTTGGAATAAGTGTCTGTGCCATGTGCTTCCCAGAAATCACCAATGCTCTGTGCTGCTCAGCAGGACCAGGACCAGAGCAAGGTGAGCGAGGCACTTGCTGGTTGCAAATTGTAAGGGGATACCAAAAAGTAAATAACATCATAATGCTAGTCTTGAATTCCTGGGCTCAAGCGATCCTCCTGCCTCAGCCTCCCAAAGCATCCATGAGCCACTGCACCCAGCCCAGATCCTGTCTTTCTTTCTTTCTTTCTTTCTTTCTTTTTTTTTTTTGAATTGGAGTCTCACTCTGTCACCCAGACTGGAGTGCAGTGGCCGCTCACAGCCACTGCAGCC
>NW_007233414.1:104147-109766 GCF_000164805.1 Carlito syrichta | reverse complement strand
GTGGCTCAGCCTGTAATCCTAGCACTTTGGGAGGCCGAGGCGAGTGAACTGCCTGAGCCCGTCGGTTTGAGACCAGCCTCAGCAACTTGGCGACAATGCGTCTCCACAATAAATAAATAAATAATTAGCTGGGTGTGGCAGTGTGCGCCTGTAGTTCTGGCTACTTGAAAGGCTGAAACGGAAGGATCACCGGAGCCCAGCAGGTTGACGCTGGGATGGCCGTGAGTGTGCCAATGGCACTCCAGCCTGGGCAACAGAGTAAGGCTCCAATTAAAAAAAAAAAAATGTAAAATCTTGTTCAACATAGACAATTTTGCACTAATTTTGATTTTATAAAATATTGTATTAAGCTATTCATTGTCTTGGTTACTGAGTCCTTTGGTAGCCCTTGCATTTTCATCCACAGCAAGTGCCTCATCCTCCTCTCCCTGGTCCCAGCTTTGCCACTTGGACTTGGATTAGCACATTTTTTAGTCACAGGCTTTAGGCCCTACGTTAGGGATTGGTTCTGCCATTGGGTACCCAGGTTGTTCCAGCTCCTGGAACTTCATGGCAGAGAGAGAAGGGAAGGTTGGGGGAGATGGTACACAGTGGTCTTGTTTTCTTTTGATTCCTTGTTCCCATGTAATATTCATTCTAAGTACTTGCCACCTTGTGTTTTTTGTGGGGTTTTTTTTTTGAGTCGGGGTCTCACTCTGTCGCCCAGGCTGGAGTGCAGTGGCATGATCACAGGTCACTTCAGGCAATCCTTCTGCCTCAGCCTCCCGAGTAGTTGGGATTACAGGTATGAGCCACCACACCTGGCTAATTTTTTATTTTTTGTAGTGACGAGGTCTCACTATGTTGGCTAGGCTGATCTTGAACTCCTGGACTCAAGTGATCCTCCTGCCTTGGCATCCCAAAGCGTTGGGATTACAGGCATGAGTCACGGCGCCCAGCCAGCTACCTTTTCTATGTCTGATTGTTCCAAAGGGAAGAGCTGGCAGGGTTGGGCAGTGAGGGGGGCAGGGGCGCCATGGTCTGGAGTGCACCCCTGACACCCCACCCTTTCCACAGGAAATAACTTCAAGGAAGAATCTGCGGTGCTGTTCTGCCAAGCCCTGTCGGTAAGAAGCCGGGGTGCAGCCAAGTCCCATGGGAGATGTCCCTGGACCACCTGGGGCTGCTACGGACAGGCACAGTGAGACCACTTGCATGCCTTGGGGAGCTCGGGGAACTGTAGACTCCGCCAAGCCCGGGGCAACAAGTGGTAGGGCCGTAGCAGGTGGTAGGGCAGCTTGGATGGCACAAGTTCTCCCTGCAGCCATCAACAGTGAAACACAAAATGACCAGGAAATGGTTTTTGCCTAATTTTTGGTTCATGGGAACCCCCATCTCACTGCCCCGAGGTGAGTGAGATCTTTGTAACCTTTCTTTCCTCTGTTTGCTTCTCTAGAACAATTACCGAATTAAGAGCCTGGATCTCAGTCACAACCAGTTCTCAGATGTAGCTGGAGAGCACCTGGGACAGATGCTGGGTGAGCCCCATGGAGGGAGGGGGCCAATGCAGGGAGAGGGGAGCAGGGCTCACCTATCAGCTGAATCTCCCTTTTTAAAGTATTTTTAGCCGGCCGTGGTGGCTCACACCTGTAATCCTAGCACTTTGGTGAGCTGAGGCAAGAGGATTGCCAGAGCCCAGGGGTTCGAGACCAGCCTGGGCAACTTGACGAGACCTCGTCTCTACAATAAACAAAAAAAATTAGCTGGGCGTGGTGGCATGCACCTGTGGTTCCAGCTACTTGGAGGGCTGGTCAAATCTGCAGTGGCCGCAAGCATGCCACTGCACTCCAGTCTGGGCGGCAGAGTGAGTCTCTGACACACACACAAAAAAGTGTGGTTGCTCAGCTTCCACTGTTGGCTGACTGGTGGTGTCACTGACTTAGGGAAAACCCAGGGAGTGACAGCCATCGAGGGACAGCACTGGGAGTCTAGTTTCCATGTCAGCCAGGCAACATTTGTGTTCCATCTGAGCCCTGCATGGAGATGTCAGGTCGGTGCTCTAGAGCTTAGAGTTACTCAGCAGTGAGATCAGTGAGCTCAGAATTAGAATTTAAAGTGTGTGGACATTTAAGAGATGCAGCCGTGCAAGGTACAACCTAAGTAAGGGACTAAGGGTGAGCAGAGAGGAGGGAGAGAGAATGCAGGCTGGAGACAGCATGCTCCCCAGATTGCAGAGGGCACCATGCGCTTTCCCAAAAATGCACCCTGGGAGTTCACACAGAGAGCAGCATGATCAGGACACAGTGCCAGCCCCTGAAAATGAGACAAAATAAGACATTTTCCGAGACTGAGGCCTAGAGGTGAATCCTGCCACTCAGTGGTGGGTCAAGAGGACGTCAGCCTCTCCTTCTGAGGGAATCTTCAGCATTACAACCCTTCCCAAAGAAAAGTAACAACAGGCCGGGCACAATGGCTCACGCCTGTAACCCCAGCACTTTGGAAAGCCAACGTGGGAGGGTTGCCTGAGCCTAGGAGTTCGCGACCAGCCTGGGCAACATAGTGAGCCCTCATCTCCGCAAAAAATAAAATAAAATTAGCCAAGCGTGGTGTCATGCACCTGTAGTCCCAGCTACTCAGGAGGCTGAGGTGAGAGGACTCCTTGAGCCCAGGAGGTTAAGGCTGCAGTGAGCCATGATCGTGCCCCTGCGCTCCAGCCTAGAATACAGAGTGAGACTCCGACTCAAAATAAAATAAAGTAAATAAAAATGTAACAACAATAATGTGTTTAAATGTGTTAAATAGGATATGTCCCCAACCCTATGGAGCATGTAAGCATCTTTGGATCCAAAAAACATGTGATTTCTGTGCAAACCCAGCTTCTCGACAGGACTGATGCTTCCCTGGGACTGTGTCCCCAAGGCTCTCAGGAGAGTTCTGGAATCCCCACAGCTCCTGGGGCTCTTCATGACAAAGAATCCCAGGACGTAACACACATGTCCGTCATAGTCTGCCTGTGTGACACAGGCTCTAGGGACGTCCTGCAGGGGCCCTGCTCATTGCAATGCATAATATTCCACCACCCAGAACATTCTCTCTTCTCCAAACAAAGCCGCGAGAAACACCTTCGAGTATGCAGCCCATCTGTATATCGCACTGTCTTCTTGGGTAGAGTCTCAGAGCTGTGTGATGGGATTTACACATTTTAATGGGAAAATAAATCTGTGATCAGGTCACGTTTGCCAAATCGACTACAGTGATTAACTTACCATCTGCAATACGTAAGTGGGAAACTTCACTGCATCTTTGCCAGCATGAGGAATCACCTCACACCTTTGTGCTTAAATGAATAACTGGAAAAATGTGTCTGTTTCACGTGGCATGATCACTAGGTGGTCTCATCCCCGATGTCATGGGTGGCTGCTAACTCTGAAAAGGGTTCCCTGGGACATGGGGGCACTGAACCGACTCCCTCCTCTCCAGCCATCAACGTGGGGCTCGAGTCGCTGGATCTGAGCTGGAACCACTTTCACACGCGGGGCGCTGTGGCCTTGTGCAGCGGTCTCCGGGTAAGGCACTCTCCAGGGTGGCATGGTGAGCACAGGCGAGGATGGCTAGGGCCTCCCGTCCTGCCTCACGAACCTCTTCCTCAGGGTCGCTGCTGGGAAGGGCATGCTGAGCTCTCGCCAGGTACTCCGCAGGGTGTCATCTCCCCAGAAGTCCTGGGTGCACGCTGAAATAGAAGTCCTATCAGCTGAGGCCTGGTGGCTTCTTTGGGGACACCACAAGCGGGCAGTTTAATGAGGGGGTGGGCAGAAGCCAAAGGGAGCGAGCCTCCAGAGTAGCCAAGACGGAGTCCTGGTGGGAGGGCCCGGACCCAGCGAGCACAGGGTGCCATCAGGGGTCAAAGTCAGCCCGTCTGATCGAACAACCACACGCAGCCCTGATGCGGTGCTGTCCTTCTTCTCCCTGGAGGGAAATGTGACACTCACAAAGCTGAACCTCTCCATGAACGGCTTCGGGAACGAAGGGGCGCAGGCCCTGGGGGAGCTGCTCAGACTCAACAGCTGCCTGGCCCACCTGGACGTCAGCAGGAACAACATCAGCAACGAGGGCGCCACCAGGATCAGCCGAGGCCTGGAAGCCAACGAGAGCCTCAGGGTTCTGAAGGTGCCTCCAGCCCCGCCCAAAGGGGTCGCTGTGTGTGTGTCTGTGTGTGTTGGTGTGCGGGCGTGTCTTTGTGTGTCCGTGTGTATCTGTGTGTGTCATGTGTGTATCTGTGTGCGCATGTGTCTCTGTATGTCCCTGTAGGTCTGTGTGTATCTGTGTCTGTGTCCGTGTGTGTCTGTGTGTGCCCATGTGGTTCTGTGTGTATCTGTGTGTGTCCGTGCGTGTTTGTGTGTACCTGTGTGTGTTTGCATGTGTCTCCGTGTGTGTGTGTCTATGTTAGTGTTCGTCCCATGTGTCGGTGTGTGTCCTGTGTGCCTGTCTGTATCGGTGTGTATTAATGTGTGTCCATATATGCATCTATGTCCATGTGTGTCTGTGTATCTTTGTGTGTTCGTGTGTGTCCATATGTGTGTCTGTGCATATCTGTGTGTGCTCATGCCTGTAATCCTAGCACTCTGGGAGGTTGAGACAGAAGGATTGCTTGAGCCCAAGAGTTCAAGACCAGTCTAAGCAATATAACAAGACCTCATGTCTATAAAAAAATTGAAAAATTACCCAGGCAAGGTGGTGCACACCAGACATCCCAGCTACTTGGGAAGCTGAGGCAGAAGGATTGTCTTAGCCCAGGAAGTTTAGGCTGTGGTGAGCCATGATCATGCTACTGTACTCCAGCCTGAGCAACAGAGGGAGACCCTGCCTCTAAATAATAATAATAATAATGACGACGACTAATGTTCATTGACTGCTAACTGTGTACCAGGCACTCTTTTGAATGCTTTGCCTGATTGACAGAGCAGCCGCAGGTGACAGACACAAAGTAGACAAGGAATTCAAGCAAGGCCAGGCAGCTGGCAAGCAAAACCCCAACTACACATCCCCCCACCTCGTGAGCCCCCATCCATGCTTCATGGCTCCCAGCACACTGGGATAGCACCCCCACTCCTTAGCCAGGCCCACGAGGGCCTCTGTGGTATGGCCCATCCCAGCTCTGTGGTCTCCTTGTGTGTGACACCTTGATTTTGGACTTCAACCTCCAGAATGGTGAGACAACACATCGTCTCACACATCTCCACCTCGGCGCTTGCCTGCCTGTTTCTTCCTTGGTGAACTGCATTACCTCCCCTGATTCTACTCCCCTCTTCTCAGACTTGACTAATCCTCAGTAATCCTGCAAGGCTTAGCTCAGTGGGCCCCTCCCCTGTCCTTTCTTCTGCACTACCCATGTGTATCTGTCACTGCTGTCGTCACACTTCTGACACCATTGGCTTGTTAGCCTGTCTCCTCCAGTTAGAGCCTCCCTCAGTGTTTAGCCTAGTGGCTGGCACACGTCAGGCCTCTAGTCAGTATGTGTCGCATAGATGGATGGATGGATAGATAGACAGTTGGACCTATGGATGGAGGGATCTGTGGATGGATGGATGAATGGACTTATGGATGAAGGGATCTGTTGGATGGATGGAGGGAGGGAGGGAG
>NW_007233414.1:94618-104127 GCF_000164805.1 Carlito syrichta | reverse complement strand
TGAGGGAGGGAGGGATAGATGAGCAGTGAAATGGATGGATGACTAGATGGGTGTATGAATGCATGAATGGATCTATGAGTGGAGGGAACTGTGGATGGATGAGTGGATGGATGGATGGACGGATCTATGGATGGAAGGATCTCTGGATGGATGGGTGGATGGATGGGTGGAGCTGTGGATGGAGGTATCTGTAGATGGATGTATGGGTGAATGAGTGGGTGAATGGATGGATGGATGGATCTATGGATGGATGGATCTGTGGAGGATGGATGGATGGATGGATGGATGGGTGGATGGATGGATGGATGGATGGATGGATGGATGGGTGGATGGGTGGGTGGGTGGATGAATAAACAGTGAGATGGATGGATGGATTGACCCATGGATGCAGGGATCTATGGATGGATGAATGGATGGAAGAATAGATGGATGGATGAGCAAGCAGTGAGATGAATGGATGGGTAGATGAGCAGTGAGACGGGTGGATGGATGGATGGATGGATGCGTATATGCATGCATGCTCTGGACCAGCCTATTCTGCCCCCATCTCAACCTCCTCTTGTCTTGCCCCTCCCTCTATAGCTTTTCCTGAACCCCATAAACATGGATGGAGCTATTTCTCTCATCCTGTCCATCAAGAGGAATCCCAAGTCCAGGATGGAAGAGCTCGACATTTCCGTAAGTAATCAAATGGTAGCCACTTGCACCAGGACGTGAACCAGTGTCCTCTGTCTACTTGGTGCTGGCCAGGCCCACAGCTCCACCCCTCACAGGTCCTGACACAAACGTCCCATGGAGAGGTCACTCCTTTGGGCACAATTCTGTCCTTTCCAGGGAGCCTTTCACTAAGTGCAGCCATTTAGTAAATAATATCACAGCATGAAAGAATTTACCAGATCCAAGAAAACAGGCCATGGATACCTGATAGTAGAGAGAAGGCAATGCCAAAAACAAAGGTGGGAAGACTCCAAACAGAATTTATTTTCCACCAGTTTTGCTGGTAAATGGCCCAGATCCCAGAATAGTTCTGGAGTCATAGAAATTTTAGAACCTGGGTATTAGAACATACAAGCTTTGTTTTCATTTCATGTCTTGGCCTATTGGAATTTGTAGGTGAGAATCCCTTGATGAGGAAGGAAAGTCCGAGGAGGTAACTTCAGGCTCCTGCAGGCCAGGCACTCACTGGAATCAGCATCATGGTGGCAGCTGATGCTGGCAATATTCAGTGCTTGTCTATCATTTCATTCTCTTTCTCTTCCTAAGTGATTTTACGTTGGCCAGCACATTCCATCTGCTCTAGAAGGTCAGTAGAGTACTGTGTTAGTTTACCAGGGCTGCTGTGATAAAGTACCACACACCAGTGACTTAAACAACAGAAATGGATTGTCTCGTGGTTGTGGAGCCTGGAAGTCTAAGATCCAGGTGTCGGCAGGGTTGTTTCCTTCCCAAGCTGTGAGGGAGAATCTGTCCCAGGCTTTCCTAGCTTCTGGTGGTTTGCTGGTGATCTTTGGTGTTCCTTGTCTTGTAGAAGCATCACCCAAATCTGCCTCCTCTTGTCCTTCTCTCTGTCTCTGTATTCAAATGTCCCCTTTTTATAAGGACACAGTCGTATTGGTTGAGCATCCAATATAATGACCTCATTTTAACTTGATCATCTGCAAAGACCCTGTTTTCAATAAGGTCACATTCAAGGTCCTGGAGTTAGAACTTCAGCATCTTTTGGGGAGAGGACTGCAAATTTCAACCCATAACAAGTATTTTTGCTCATTTTCCCATTTTACATCTTAAAAAAACTGAAACAGATGGGTCAGGTTATTTACCTGGGACCCATAGCAAGTGAGAAACACAGCAGGAAGAAACTCAGGGCTTCTGTCTCCCACCCTAGAATTCTAGAAAGGTATGATGTTAAAGTCCTTTACATTTTTTAATGCCACACACATATGATGCTTTGCAAGATTTTTTTTTTTTTTTTTAAGTTGGAGTGTCACTCTGTTGCCCAGGCTGGAGTGCAGTGGCGTGATCATGGCCATCACAGCCTCGACCTGATAGGCTCAGGTGATCCTTCTGCCTCAGCCTTCCAAGTAGCTGGAACCACAGGTGCACGCCACAATGCCCAGCTAATTTTTTGATTTATTATAGAGATGGGGTCTCGCCAAGTTACCCAAGCTTGTCTCGAACCTCTGGACTCAGGCAATCTTCTTGCTTCCACCTCCCAAAGTGCTGGGATGACAGGCATGAGCCACCACGCCCAGCCTGTAAGATTATTTTAACATCTTGCAATTATAACAGGGATGATATTTTGAATATTTAAATCCAAGCTCCTTAGAACTGAATGCTTGGTAAAGTTTGGGCACAAATTTTAAGACTCTATGACATCTCAGGCACATTCCTTCCACCTTTGGCCTTTCCCCCTGGCCCAGGCCATTTCCTGTGCTCCCAAGTCTTCTCCAGAGGACCTTCCCTGCCCTCAAGCCACAGTCCTGCCTTTGCACCCAGGATGCCCCGTTAACCCCTCTGATCTCAGCCCATGTGCAGATTTTAAGGCATGTGTTCCCTCCTCACCCCCACCCCCACAGCCCCAGGGCCTGCAGAACAGGTTGGAAGGCATGGACCCAGGCACTGCCTTGGTGTGTTTGAGAGGACATTAGAAATGGCACTGTCAGCAGATTCAGTGCCTCACGCCTGTAATCCTAGCACTTTGGGAGGCTGAGGCAGGAGGATTGCTTGAACCCAGGACTTCGAGATGAGACCAGTCTAGATAACATGGTGAGACCTCGTCTCTAAAAAAACCAAAAAATTGGCCAAGTGTGGTGGCATGCACCTGTAGTCCCAGCTATTCAGGAGACTGAAGCAGGAGGATCGCCTAAACCCAGAAAGTCGAGGCTGTAGTGAGCTATGATGACACCACTGCACTCCAGTCTGGGCAACAGAGCTGCTGTCTGTCTCTCTCCTTCTTCACAAAAGGAAATAGGAAAAAAAGTGGTGCTGTTTAGTCCTTGATGGCAACAAACCTATGGGCTGTATCCGCACTGGCACTCATCAAGCCCACCAGGGCGAAGAGGGGTGGATCAGCCTCTTCCCCCTTTTCTTAGCCATGCTGCCATCACACCAAACAGTGCTGTGATTCTTTTTTGCAGATGCTTCTAGAACTTTCTCTAGACTCCCTGAAAAGGTATAGGTTTAATGCTCTGAAAAAGGTGAAATGGGACTCAGAACCACCATTGTGGAATGAAACAGGTGGACCAAACTGGTGGAGGCTGGGAAGGAGGAAACGCTGCCTCTGAGGACACGTGTCCTCCTCTGTCCTGCAAACCAGCTGTGATGACGCTGCCGGAAGGGGGAGTTCCCGACGCCTTCTGAGTCACTTGTTGGGGTAAAGGACCTCTTTCCAGGGTGCCTGCAACACTCATGTGAGCATGGACGTTTCGGGACACATGCTTAAAGCCAGTCTTGCCACACACAGTTGTGTCTTGGCCTTCGTATGGAGACACTCGGGCTCGCCATCTGAGAGCAGAGCTGATCTGGTGGCAGGTGACAGGCCACCAGCATGCAACAAAAACATGCGATCAAAATGCTGTAGGAAACTTACGTGGCACATCACAGGCATGAAAGCCCGAACCATCCCAATCTAGGAGCAGCTCTGAGGACACACTGGAAAAAGCAGAACTCCCCAGCTTTGCTTGGAGGGAAGGGAGGGCCCACTGGCCACGCAGGGAGGTGGCGCCCTGCAGTGCCCTCGTCACAATGGGTCCCTTCTCTCCTGCCACAGAACGTGCTGGTGTCCGAGCAGTTCATGAAGATCTTAGATGGGGTGTGCACTGTGCACCCGCTGCTGGATGTGCAGTACAAGGCAGTGCAGGGCCTCTCCGACAAGAAGACCCTCCTCCTGTGGACAAACCCCATGAAGCTGATCCAGGTGAGCTCCGGCTCTCCTCCGGGGTCTCCAGGGAGCCCTGGAGAAAGCTGGCCCTCGGCTACCAGGGTTTCACTCCCCCAGTGTCTGCGCAGTCCTCTGTGACTGCAGACATGGAATATTCCTCCAGACACTGGATTCCTGAGCAGCACCTTCCAATTCCCAGGGGCTAGCTAAAGTGAGGGTGGGGCTTGGCATGAGAAGGATTCCCCCACCCAGGATTTTCAACCTGCACACGTATGATCAAAAGCAGGTCACTGGTGCTCTCTGGGCCTCCGACTCTTCACCCGGGGAATGGTGGCATAGTACCCTCCACAGTAGGATTGCTTGGGTGGTTAAATTACATAACATGCGTGAAGTGCTTTAAAGAATGCCAGGTACAGTATAAGCCCAATGCACACAGGTTTTTTTCCGACGACTGGTAAGGATGCCAGGACATCCCTGCAGTCACAATGCCTATCTGATGGTTTCAGCTAAAAAGGGACATTCAATCCTTTATTTCTGGTGGTAACCTGCTCCTTGCTCAAGTCTTAGACTGTCTCGGGCAATCTCAGGAGGCAGATGTGACTATAAAGATGTGAAACAGAGACTGTTCGAGCTGAAAGGGGTATCAGTGCACCTCTAGTCCCGTTGCCTCACAGAGCAGTGGCCAGACCTGGGTCTGGCATTCCCCACAACCCACGGCGTCTGAGCTGGTGGGGACTGGGGGCTGAGGAGCCCACTGCTGGCTGCAGTCTGGTTGCTGTCTGGGAAGCAGGTCTGGTTCTGCAGGGGGCATGCCCTAGTGGGGCTGCTCTGTGCCTTGGTTTCCAGGGCTAAATACAAGAGCTCTCACATGAAAATGATTGTTTTGTGGAAAGTTCTAGATGGCAAAGGGATGTCTAGTATTTTTACAAGTAAGGTGACTTCAGATGGAACCAAGGCCAAACCTGTTCTACAAGGGGGCAGGGTACTCCGGGGAACAGAAATGGAGCTGTCTGGTGCAAAGCGGGAACCCTAGCCCTTGATTTAAAGAAGTGCAGAGATATCAGGCATAGTGGCTCATCATGCCTGTAATCCCAGCACTTTGGGAGGCCCGAGGCTGGAGGATCACTTGAGTTCAGGAGTTCGAGACCAGCCTGGACAAAATAGTGAGAACCTGTCTCTACAAAGATCCAAAAATTAGCCAAGCGTGGTGGTGCATGCCTCCCAGCTACTTGAGAGACTGAGACAGGAGTCTTGCTTGAGCCCCAGAGGTCAAGGCTGCGATGAGCCATGATCCTGCCACTGCTCTCCAGTCTATGTGACAGAGTGAGACTTCGACTCAAAAAAAAAAAAAAGGCACAGAGAAAGAAGCAGAATAGAGACCAAAGTCATGGGGTATAAAACACAGTCCTTCCTTGCCAAGTGCCAGCAACCCGACTGGCAAAATGGGGTAGATAGAAAGTGTCACCTGAGTCATAAGTAAATGACAAAAGCAGCAAATCTAGTTAGAATCCAAATGTGCTGGATGCAGTGGCTCAGCCTGTAATCCCAGCACTTTGGGAGTCCAAGGCGAGTGGATTGCCTGAGCCCATGGGTTCAAGACCAGCCTAAGCAACATGGCAAGACCTCATCTCTACAGTAAGTCAAAAAATTAACTGGGCATGGTGGCGTGTGCCTGTAATTCCAGCTACTTGGAAGGCTGAGGTGGAAGGATCGCTTGAGAGACCAGCAGGCCAAGGCCGCAGTAGCCGTGAGTGTGCCACTGCCCTCCAGCCTGGGCAACAGAGTGACACTCCAACTCAAAAACAAAAAAGAATCCAAATGTGAGGTCACTGTGGGGTTGGGCAAACAGAAAGAATGACTTCCTGGCAGAGACAGGGTTGCAGAAGAGCCTCGAGGTGGTCACCCGGTGTGGGGGGGTTGTTCTGGAAAGAGATTCTTGCAGCAAAGGCACAAGCAGAGACCACACTGCACGTGACATGTTTAGGGGATATGACTGGAACCCCAAGGCTCCAACAGAAGAACCATGGGCTCACAGAGGAGCAATAAAGTCAAAACTGGAGAGGGAGACCAGGCTGGATGTGGTCGACCTCAGATTTTAGGCTCAGAGTCCAGGTTTGGGAATTCCACCAGGAATAGGGAGCCATTGAGGACTGTTGAGCAGAGGATGTGATATGAACCCAGCAGGGCTGAGGGGTAATCGTCTGGCAATGGGGAGTGAAGTGAACCTAAGAGGGTAAACATGATGGTGGGAAAGCCAGTGAGGACACGTCCATGGCAGCACCGTGAACCCCTCCAGGGCACAGCTGTGTGGGATCCTATCAACAGCACCCACCAAAGTGGCAGGCCCTGATGCCAGCCAAGGCCTTTAGCACAGAACCCACTCTGGCTGGGACAAGAACAAAGGGACTTATTAGGGGATCAGACCACAGACAGGTCAGGAGGGCTCCCAGACAGACTTGGCTTAGAGTCCAGAAATGGCTTCCAGAACACTCCAACTGGGTTGCCGACAGGCCTGCTGCTTCTGCCACTGTCAAGAAGCTGCATAGTCAGAGGGCCCCGCTGGGTCAGGACTGGCCATGGAAGCTGCCCATGCCAGCCTCTCTCAGGGGAGACCCCTTGTGTGAGTCTTATTCGGTGCATGCCATCCTGTCCTGAGCTGCAGGGCCCTGGGGAATGCTGCACTTGGCCCTCCAGGCTCTGCCCGCTGGGAGGAGCTGGCGTGGGGCTGGGGCTGCCCCACTCGGCCATGGTATGCCAGGCTCGGCCAGGGGAGCCGCACTCGGGTGTGTTGGAGAGAGGGTCCGGCAGGACGTCCAGCAGCTGTCAAGGACGCAGAGCTGGGCATGGAGACTGAATCACCGGGAAGGGTGAGAGGCAGTGCAGTCTGGAAGGGGAAGTGTGGACAGAGAAGGGAGGGACCAGGGGCTGCACCGGGGCATTTCCCCTGACATCTACCAGAGTCGCTGTCAACACAGCAGGACCCTGCCTGGAGGCTGTTGAGAGTGGAGGGGAAGAGAAACTAAACATACTTTTAACATGGCTGGGTGCGCTGGCACGTGCTACTCGGGAGGCTGAGGCAGGAGAATCACTGGAGCCCAGGAGTTCTGGGCTGTGGTGTGCTGTGCTGATCAGGTGGCCTCGCTAAGTTTGGCATCAAGGTAGTGACCTCCCAGGAGCAGGGGACCCCCCCCCCCGGGGTTGCCTAAGGAGGAGTGAAGCAGCCCAGGTCAGAAACGGAGCAGGTCAAAAGTCCATTGTGATCAGGAGTGGGATTGCACCTGTGAAGAGCCACTGGGCTCCAGCCTGAGCAGCATAGCGAGACCTTGTCTCCAGAAAAAAGAAAAAAATTATAATTAGAGAAATGAACCCCAAAGAATATTTTAATGACATTGAAAAGGCGTTCACAATGTGTTAGTATGATGCGTTTCATAAAACAAGAGGTGTATAGAAAGATAACAGACAAATTAGATAAATAAGAAGATAGACTGCTATTGGATGGATAGATGGATAGATAGATAGATAGATAGATAGATAGATAGATGATGGGTAGATAAATAAATAATAAATGATAGATGATAGGTAGATGGATGGATGGATGGGTGGATAGATATTATACATAGAAGGATGCATGCACAGCAAGATATCACCTCTGGACGGTGGGATTGAGTTTTATTTTCTCTTGCTAATCTGAAATTCACCTTCACTGTGAGCAGGTAATACAGTTGACCCCTAAACGACACGGACTTGAACTGTGTGGGTCCACTTATCCACGAATTTTTTTCAATAAATACAGCCGGCCCTCTGTATCTGCGGGTTCTGCATTCACAACCAAACATGGATAAAAAGCACCGTATTGAGGGATGCAAAACCACGGATACAGAGGGCCTGGTTCCAGTTCCACATGACTGGCTGCAGGACTTGCATCCCTACGGGTCTTAGTAGCCACAGTGTCTTGAGCCAATCCCCTCCTATACTGAGGGACCATTATATTTTCAAAATGAAAATGGTGAAATATTACTTTTGAAATCATTTAGCCAGGTGGGGTGGCTCACACCTGTAATCCCAGCACTTTGAGAGGCTGAGACTAGAGGATTGCCTGCTCCCAGGAGTTCGAGACCAACCTGGGCAACATGGTGAGACCTCATGTCTAAATTAAATCCAAAAAATTAGCCGGGCATGGTGGCACACACCTGTGGTTCCAGCTACTTGGAAGGTTGTGGTGGAAGGATCACCTGAGCCCAGCAAGTTGAGGCGGCCATGGCCATGAGTGTGCCACTGCCCTCCATCCTGGGCAACAGATACTCAAAAAAAAAAAAAAAGGAGAAAAAAAATCATCCAACGAAGTCCATCTCCAGCTGAGCATTTGGTGAGACAAAGAACCCCAGAATTCCTAGAGCCCATCTAACCCGTCGCACTTCGTAGCTGTGGTCTAAACTTCTCATCTCCGAGAACACCCCACCCACCATCCACAGCACCTAGTCCTAACAGAAGGAATTTAAAACCCAAGTTGCATGTGCTAACGTGATCCCTGCCCTCCGCTTGACGCTTGACGTAGGGCCCATCTCCCACCGGGGGAGCGGGCAGCATTTCAGCTCAGTGGGGCGGGCCCCTGGGAGCCCCACAAGCACACAGTAGCCACGGGCAGCAAGCCTCGGCTCCTGGTCCTGAAGAACTCAGGGAGAAGGTTTTGATCGTTGTTGTGAGGCCAAGTGTTTGCTCCTGGTGTCCTTGCTTCCCCAGAGCTACGCAGACCAGCACAGAATGACAGTCCTGGATTTCTTCAAGAGCTTGAGCCCCACCAAGATGATGAAGATGCCTGTGGATGACTTCCGGAAAGCTATGATACAGGTGTGCTGATGCCTATGGTACAGGTACAGGTGTGCTGCAGGCACCGTGTGGGGGGGTTGGAGAGAAAGAGGAGAGGGAGGAGGGAGAGCTGAGCATGTGGCAGAGCTTCCTGGGCTTGCTGTGAGACCCTCCTCATTTATCAGGACCCTGGGGGGACCCCAAGACCTCCCTCAATCCCTATTGATGTCGCTTCTGGAGCCACATGGCTTGATATCACCTGAAGACACACGCTGTCTTTCCAGGCCTTTCTCCCTATTGCATTTGGCTCCAGGGAAGATAAAAAATGGACTGAGGGAAAAGACCACACCCCAAGCCCCATCCACCTTGGCCACATGTCTTACCTGAATCCTTCATTCTGGGAGCCCCCACGTAACAGAGGGTGTGAGGTCCCTGCAGGGCACCCTCAAAGGGGTCCACCATCAGAGATCTGAGAGGGAAACAGGGCCTCAGGACAGGATTCAAGAGGGACACTCGGGGGCCCAAGCAGGGCTGGAAAAGGCCCCCAGGACGCTGTGGGTCACAGGGTTGGCCAGGACGCAGCAAGAAATGAGAATGAGAACTTTACAGGGCTGCAGAGGAGAGTTCTGTCACCCCGCGGCCACTCACGTCCCCAGTCTTGGTCTCCTTTTCTCTACTGCCCCCCAAAAAAGAGAGGCTCTCTGGAGTCTGGGCTGGGAGATTCCCGGGGGCTCCTCTTGGTTCCTTCCTAGCTGCCATACGTGGTCCCAGGAGGAGTGAGGCACTGTGCAGGTGTGCGTGTTGAGGGAGAGTCTGGGGGTGC
>NW_007233414.1:93375-94598 GCF_000164805.1 Carlito syrichta | reverse complement strand
GTCTGGGGGTGCCTGGAGGGAGGTGAGTGGAGCTCCATCAACACACTGTTCCACCCGCCTCCTCAGCAAAACAAGGTCCCTCTGAACCGGTACCAGGTCAGGGAGCTGATCAAGAGGCTGGATGACAAGACGGGCATGGTGAACTTCAGGTCAGCCCGACCGCGCTTCTCCCGGTGCTCGACGAGGGGCCCGGGCCGGGTCCATGGAGCTCCCGGGCCGCCCTGCGACAGGGCGCTTAGGCCTGCCTTCCCCCACCCTCGGCACCCCACTGCTTTTCCCTGCATCCGAGCCTGGCCCCACTGTTTGCCTCCTCCTGTTTCCAGTTCACTTACTTGACCAGCCGTGATTCCCAGCCACGAGCTGCTGGCTGCCGGCTAGATGAGGGACCTGTGAGCAGCACAGTGCCAGCCCACGGGTCGGTCACCAGGGGGACCGTGTTCAGGCCAGGTGTGGGAGAGGGATGTGGGGTGTGGACCAGGGACAGGTCCTGATGGGGGAGGGGCCATGAGGTGTGGACCAGGTCCTGGTGGGGGAAGAACCATGGGTGTGGACCAGGCATCCTTGCAGCCCGGAGAGCAGGCATCCCTCCCGCGGGAGGAGTTGACATTTCAACTGAGTCTGGCAAGCCAGAGACAGTTTGGGGGTGAGGAGGGTGGTGTCTGAGGCTGAGTCCCTTGGAGCGACCACCCCCACCGAACCTGCCCCACTCCACATGCCCTGCCACACCCTCGCCGGCGCATCCTGAGTCCTCGAGGTGCCCAGGCAGCGCTGTCACCCCATCGGTCACTGACGAGACTGACCTAGAGATGCGAAGCAAAGAAGCACCTTCCAAGACAGGGAGGCCTGGCCCGACCCAGGCACAGGGTCCACACCCATCCTCTCTCCACCGGTGCTGGGGACTCCGCTGTCCTCGCCAAGTGTGTTCTGCTGGGGGCTGCCTTGGGTTCCTGGTGGCTTCATGCCTGTCCTGTGTCCCTAGGAGCCCTGCCCTCAAGCCTCCCCCCAATGCCTTGGTCCTTCGCCCCCTCCCATGTCTTCCATGTGGAAAAGCCACAGCATGGACGGGAAGGGCGGTCTGAGCAGGTGGCCAGCACTTCTGTTCCGTGGAACACTGGGCGGCTGTGCAGAGCCCTCGGTCTCCCATCTTTAAAATGGGGTGATTGGCCGGGCTCGGTGGCTCAGTCTGTAATCCCGTGCCTTGGGAGGCCGAGGTGAGTGAATTG
>NW_007233414.1:86823-93355 GCF_000164805.1 Carlito syrichta | reverse complement strand
GTCGAGGCTGCGGTGGCCGGGAGTGGCCACTGCACTCCAGTCTGGGCGACAGAGTGAGACTCCAACTCAAAAAAAAAACAAAAAACAAACAAAATAATAAATAAAATGGGGTGATGACTGCAGTGCCCGAGGGGGCTTCGAGAAGACGAAGTGGGGACATGCTCGTGAGGGGCTGGCACAGGGCATCACTCCGAGGGACCCTGTCATCCAGTCGGGGGGCAAGGCCGGCTCAGCACACTCCCCTTCTGGTGCTGCTTGGCTGCCGGCCTGTGCCTCCTCACCTGCCCCCCGAAAAGCGGCACCTCTTGTGCCTTGGGAAGCTCGTGGCAGATGCCCAAAGCGAGGTCTCCAAACCAGGTTCGACAACCAGCAACATCTCCAGGTTTGCAGACGGGGTCACGTGACCATCGAGAGGCAGAACCGGGGCCTGTGTCCTTGGTCTCAGGACTCGAGTTGGGGTCTCTTGGGGCCTCTCAGAGAGTACATGCCACTGCTGTATGATTCAGGTCAAAAAGCAGAGTTTCCTTTTACTGTAGCATGAACCTCTTCTGCTTGTTTGTTTGGGGTTTTTTTTGGCTTTTTTTTTTTTTTTTTTTTTTTTTTTGCATTAGAGTCTCGCTCTGTCTCCCCCCAGGCTGGAGTGCAGTGGCATGCTCCCAGTCCCCGCAGCCGCCCCCATGCCCAGCTAATTTTTTTTTTTTAGTGTACTGTAGAGATGAGGTCTCGCCAGGTTGTCTCAAACTTCTGGGTTCAAGCAATCCTCTCACCTCAGTCTCCCAGAGTGCTGGGATTACAGGCGTGGGTCACTGCACCTGGGTATTTTGGGGGGGTTTTTTGGTTTTTTTTGTTTTTGTTTTTGAGTTAGAATCTCACTCTGTTGCCCAGGCTGGAGTGCAGTGGAACGATCACGGCTCACCGCAGCCCTGACCTTTTGAGCTCAGACGATCCTTCTGCCTCAGCATCCTGAGTTGCTGGAACTATAGGTACCACCACATCCAGCTTTTTTTTTTTTTTTTTTTTGGTAGAAATTAGGTCTCACTATGTTGCCCAGGCTGGTCTCGAACTTCTGGGCTCAAGCAATTCTCCCGCTTCAGCCTCCCAAAGTGCTGGTATTACAAGCATGAGCCACCATGCCCAGCTATTTTCATTTTTTGCTACAAATAATATCTAATTGTAAAAATTCTGAATCCACGTAAGTATAGCAAGAAGAAAATGAAGGTCTCCTTTGCCTCCCCCCATAGCTCATGCTGCCTCCCCAGAGGGCCCTGGAGAACAACTCCAGGTGCTCGTGTCCATGCCCTTCCCTGTGAACTTGTAACCATTGTGTGAGTGTGTGTACAAGCATGTGCACGTGCATGAGAATGTGAGCGATATAATTTTCAAAAACATGGGCTCTGGGCCAGACCACCTGAGTTCCAACCCAGTTTCACTCCTGTGGAGCCTTGAGCAAGTCGCTCAACACCCCTGTGCCTCCGTTTTCTCATCCGTATAATGGGGCTCATCATAGTGTTTGAAGATTGCATGAACTCATGCCTGTAAAGCACCTCGAACACTCCCTGGAGTACAGTAGAGGGGCTCACTGCACATGAGTGTTTTCACCACTGCTGTTTACACACACAGATTTTCTTTCTTTCTTCTCTCTCTCTCTCTCTCTCTCTCTCTCTCTCTCTCTCTCGTTGGAGTCTCACTCCGTTGCCCAGGCTGGAGTGCAGTGGCATGCTCACAGCCACCCCAGCATCGACCTGCTGGGCTCTGGCGATCCTTCTACCTCAGCCTTCCAAGGAGCCAGAACTACGGGCGCATGCTACCACACCTGGCTAGTTTTTTATTTATTGTAGAGATGAGGTCTCACCAAGTTGCCCGGGCTGGTCTCGAACCCGCGGGCTCAGGCAATCCACTCTCCTTGGCCTCCCAAAGTGCTGGGATTACAGGCTGAGCCACCGAACCTGGCCCCTTTTTTGTTTGTTTTTTGAGTCAGAGTCTGTCGCCCAGGCTGCAGTGCAGTGGCATGCTCCCGGCTACCACAGCCTTGACCTGCTGGGCTCAGCCTTCCAAATAGCTGGGACTACAGGCATGTGCTGCCACACCCGGCTTATTTATTTATTTATTGTAGAGATGAGGTCGCGCCAAGTTGCCCAGGCTGGTCCCAAACCCCTGAGCTCAGGCAATCCTCTCACCTCGGCCTCCCAAAGTGCTGGGATTACAGACTTGAGTCACTATGCCGGGCCAACATAGACTTTCTTAACGGAAACAGGATCACTGTCATTGTCTTCTGCCTTGCTGTAGCAGGATGGTGTGATGATCCTTCCTGCTGGCAGTTCACACCCATCTCTTTTTAACAGCCGCATCATGTTTCATAGCACAGCAGCCCGGTCCTTGGACCGCCTCGTTATAGGCATATAAGCTAGTTCCAATGCTTCGCTACCACAAATACTCCTGCACGAACATCCTTGTGTACAAGGTCTGACCATTAAATGCATGAACTCATCCTAGAAAAAGTGCTAGCTCATTGCTGAATATCACCACAGTCACCTTAAAGTCCTCCCCGCTGGAAGCTATGCACCGATGCCAGCGCCTAGTCCACCCGTCAAAGCAGTTTTGGAACTCGTTTTCTGGAACAGCCATCAGAGCTGCTGTCATATTATCCATGATGTCCTGAATGTCATCAAATGTGTTCCTTTCAATATTTCCTTTATCTCTGGGTAAAGAAAAAAGCCATTGGGGGCCAGATCGGATGAGTAGGGAGGGTGTTCCAATAGTTATTTGCTGGCTAAAAACTCCCTCAGTGATCAAGCACAGAAACAAAGAACTGAGCACCACATGCTCTCACTCACAAACGGACCCTGAACATTTACCACAACACTATAAGAAAGGGATTGGCAGTAACAGGACACTGCCAGGGGAGGGGGGTGCACATAACATCAATGAGTGTACCTCATCTCAAACCAAGCCAAGTGGGGACCAAAGGGAGGCCCAAGCTTTACCTGTAAGATGACCCCTTGTACACCTAATCCTGAATTGTACCCCACATCTTTAAAATAAAGAATGAAAATATATAACAACAGCAAATAACAAAACTCCCTCACAGACAGTGCTGTGTGAACTTGTGTATTGTCGTGATGCAAAAGTTCCTTCGGGACCATTTTTGCACACACCTTTCTCGTGCCAAGATTTTCAGTTAAGGTTTTCCTGTTTTTCTATCAATGTTTATTTGGCCTGCTGTGCTTCTCACCGTCAGCTAACAATTCTGACACACAGCTCAGCAAGTTTTTGCAATGTTTTCTTCAGTTCTGCTTGGGATTGGCTGTCCTGACCTCTCTTCATCAGCGACACTTTCTCTCTCCTCAGAAAAACATTTAATCCGATTTTACACGGTCATTTTCTTCATGGCATGTTCCCCATGAACTTGGACTAGCATGTCCCTGATTTCACTTCCACTCGTGCCAAGTTTAACAAGAAATTAAATGTTGGTTCCTTGCTCTCATTCAAGCTCCGACATGCTCATGATGGCACAGAAACACATGCAACAACAATAATGAACACCACTCAGCAAGTTGCTGCCACATGTCGACACAAACACAGCTGTGAGACACCCATATACCAAGCTTATGAAACCTTACCAAGGTGTGTGTACAGTGCTACCAACATAAACGCACGGTGGCAAATTCAAGAACTTAATTGTTGACTGGGCATGGTGGCTCATGCCTATAATCTCAGCACTTTGGGAGGCCGAGGTGAGAGGATTGCCTAAGCCCACGGGTTTGAGACCTGCCCGGGCAACTTGGCAAGACCTCAGCTCTACAATAAATAAAAAATTAGCCAGGCGTGGTGGCATGTGCCTGTAGTTCGAGCTACTTGGAAGGCTGAAGCAGAAGGATCATCTGAGCCCAGCAGTTCAAGGCTGTGGTGGCCATGAGCATGCCACTGCACTCCAGCCTGGGCAACAAAGTGAGACTCCAATTCAAAAAAAGGAAAAGAAGCCAGGCTCGGTGGCTCAGCCTGTAATCCCGGCGCTTTGGGAGGCTGAGGTGAGTGGATTGCCTGAGTCCGCGGGTTCGAGACCCACCTGGGCAACTTGGCGAGACCTAATCTCTACAATAAATTTTTAAAAATTAGCCGGGCGTGGTAGCACGCGCCTGTAGTTCCAGCTACTCGGAAGGCTGAGGCGGAAGGATCGCCAGAGCCCAGCGGGTCAAGGTTGCAGTGGCCAGGAGGGGCCACTTCCCTCCAGTCTGGGCGACAGAGTGAGACTCCAACTCAGAAAAAAAAAGAAAAAGAAAAGAAAAAGAACGTAATTGTCAGACCTTGTAAATAGTGTGTACCCGTGTTTCTTTAAAACAGGCTTGTGGCATGGCCCCAGCCCCTGCCAGGTCAAAGGGTGTGGGCGTCCCAAAAGTTAAACCTGCCTGGCCCTTGCCAGTTCTGGAACCAGCGCTTCGCTGCACCTCCGGCGGACCCCGACCTTCCCCACGTCCGGCCTTCTGCAGCTTGAGAGATGGGGACACGGGTCCTGCGGGGGTTGGATCCCATCCTGACATCTCACCGGCCTCACCTGTATCCCATTGCCTTTCAAACCAGTCTCTTGAAAATGCTGAAGCCATAGCCATCCGGAAAGGCGTCTCAGAGGGAGGAGTCCTGGCAAGTCAGCTGGTGGCTGGAGGAGACCAAGCGTGGACAAACCGCGATGGACAAACGCCTACCCAGAGCCGTTCATGAGCAAATAAAGTCTGGCTTAGTTCTGGGCATCCCGGGCTGCTGCGGATATGCCCTTCGCCAGGAACCTTCTGGGTTTCATGACCACTGGGGACACGCTGTTACAGCTTCACTGGCAGAGGCACACACTGCGAATGGGACGGGGCGGTTGGGTGGCCGGAACATCGCACTGAAGACAGTCAGGCCCAGCAGTCACTCCCGGGTCTATAGACCATATCCAGGGGAGATATTCTAGGCTGGGAGCCTGGCAGTGGGAACAGACACTGAGGGAACAAAGGCAGAGGTCCCCGAGAGGGAACCCAGGACAGGGACAGACAGACCCGGCATCGGGTCCAGGCCCTGTGAACTCCGAGCCCGAGCAGCTCTGCCCAACAAATGGTGCAGCTGAAATAAAAGCTTTCCAAGTCATTCTGGGAGTTGACCAATCTGCGTTTCATGTTCAAATTCTTTGGGAAACTGGGGAGAAGGAAGAGCTTAGCCAAAGAAGAAAAGGAACAGCTGAGAAAGCACGTCTGACCAGATGTGTGGGACGGGCACCTTCGAGCGTTCGAGTGACCCCACCAGCCACCCGCGTGGACACGCAAGGACAGGCCCTGTCTCCTGCACCTGGGTGGCCCCACACAGTGCCTGGCGCATAGTAGGGGCTCAGCAGACACCCGTGGGGTGAACGACACACTCACCCGGAGATCGTTTGGGACGCGTGGTGGGGAGCTGGGAGCCGGAGGAAGGCTGACCCCCAGGAGCCTACACCTGGGGTCACAGGAGGGGGAGGGCCTGGGACTCGTCACCATCCCTCGGGGGCTTGCTGGGCCTCACCCAGGGTGGAGGGGAACGCCACAGCCCGTGGTCTCCAGCAATCCTTCCGCCTTAACCTTCCAAGTAGCCGGAATTACAGGCACGTGCTACCATGCCCAGCTGATTTTTGATTTTATTGTAGAGATGAGGTCTCGCCAAGTTGCCCAGGAGGGCCTCAAACCCGCGGGCTCAGGCAATCCACTCACCTCAGCCTCCCAAAGCACGGGATTACACCGAGCCTGGCTTCTTTTTTTTTTGAGTTGGAGTCTCACTTTGTCGCGCAGGCTGGAGTGCAGTGGCACGCTCACGGCCACCACAGCCTTGACCTGCTGGGCTCAGATGATCCTTCTGCTTCAGCCTTCCAAGTAGCTCGAACTACAGGCACTTGGGGCAGGATTGTTATCTGAACTAATTCACGCCCCCTCATGGGCCGTGTTTTCCTGCCCTTTTCCTTACTGAGGTGTTAGCCTTGGTGGGATTTAGGGCCGGGACAGGAGGAGTTTCCAGCAAGACTCATCCCACAGCCTTCGCTCGCTGGGGAGCACAGCAGAGCAGCGGCTCTCAAGGGGCCCTGGTAGGGGGCCGCGGGCCCCAGCGATAACCAGCTCGGGCAGGTGACCAAGGAGCAGGGGCCCCTCCCTGGCAGAGCCTGGCCCCACCATACCAGTCTTGACGCCCTCAGCGGATGCCACGGGCTCAGAGACAAAACTACAGTAATGAAGAGGCTGAAGGGCCGTGACCCCAACAGTTATTGGATAAAGGCTGATTCTCAGGTATAGGCGGGGAACTGGAATTTCACGAATCGTTTGGGACGATACGGCAGACGTCTCCAGATGGAGGACATGGCAGGACATCTACCGTCACGTCAGGGTACTTGGCAGGAGATGTCCTGCCATGTCCTGGTGGAACCCTGAGGATTACATGTGGGTTAGTGGGGCCCAGCCGGGCTTGGTGGCTCAACCTGTAATCCCGCGCCTTGGGAGGCTGAGGTGAGTGAATTGCCTGAGCCCGTGGGTTCAAGACC
>NW_007233414.1:74019-86803 GCF_000164805.1 Carlito syrichta | reverse complement strand
GGGTGACAGAGTGAGACTCCGACTCAAAAAAAACAAAAAGAAGAAGTGGGGCCCAAGGCCAGGCACGGTGGCTCATGCCTGTAGGCTCAGTCCTTTAGGAGGCCAAGGCAGGAGGAGTGTTAGAGCCTAGGAGTTCGAAACCAGCCTGGGCCATATAGCAAGACCCCATCTCAAAAAAAGTCAAAAAATAAGCTGAGCATGATGGTGTGCGCCTACTGTCCCAGCTATTCAAGAGGCTGAGGAAAGAGGATCACCTGAACTCAGGAGGTCGAGGCTGCAGTGAGCTATAATCGTGCCTCTGGACGACAGAGCAGAACCCTGTCTCTGAAGAAGAAGGAGGAGGAGGAGGAGGAGAGCCCATAAAGTATCAAAACGCATAACGGACAAATTATAAGTGTATAATTGTTAGGGGTCAATAAACACAAATTATTTCAAGATGACTTTGTCCTCATCTGTTGCATAAAATTGAAAAGGCGACCGTTGTTCTTATCAAGTATTGTGTGACTTTTGGGGAATGATGGAGGTGAAAGGGAAGCTACTATCTCCTTCCACCCCAACCCCACCCGCCAGGGCCCTCTCCTTGACACCCACCCCCACCCCTGCGCTGAAGGTTGGAAGTCAAGTCTCCGTCCTGGGAGCGTCCGAAGGCACCGTCCTTCCTCTCGCGACCACTAGGTGTCAGGCAAGCTCCAGAGGTCCTTGTGAGCACTGCGCATTGAGTTCCTAGAGACGCTTCTGTAACTTGGTGTCTGTACCATGTCTGTTCTCTGATCTTCCAAACTTTGGCCCCTGAGGAGCTCAACCTGAGATCCGAGCCCTGTAGGGTCCAGCAGCCTGGCCCCCAGGCAGACCCCTGCAGGGCTCCACACCCTCGCTGCGAATTGAGGTCACCAGTGACTGCTGTGCACCCTTGTTGGGAGGAGGGCCATCAGGACCCCCGGGGAGGGCTCCTTCAACATCCAGGCCCCCTCCCCAGCCTATCCACCCCGGGGCCACCCTCCTGCCACGAGGCAGCACGACGCAAACACCTCGTCACCTGGTGGGTAGGAGACCTCAGCAGAGGCTCCAGGCACGACGGAAAAGAAGGACCTTTCAGGAGCAGGGTGGGTGCCAAGGCTGGAGGTGGCCCAGAGGCAGCAGTGCCCCTCGGAAAGTGGGCAGCTTGCCGCTTGGGACAGCACTGAGGGGTGGCCCCTCTTCCAAGCCCAGCTCAGCTTGGCCTGATGCACTAACTCTGTGTCCTCATTGTGACTCTGTGGGTGGGCACTGTTTGTGTCCCCACGTACAGCTGAGGAAACGGAGGCACGGAGCAGGTGAGCATCTTCCAAGGTCCCCAGCCAGTAGGCTGTAATGCTGAGGTTCAGCCCCCAGCGATGGGGCCCTCGGTCCCTGAGGTCTTTTTGGTTTGGGTTTGCGTTTCAGAGACAGGATCTCATTCTGACACTCAGGCTGGAATGCAGTGGTGCCATCATAGCTCACTGCAGCCTCGACCTCCTGGACTCAAGAGACCCTCCGACCTCAGCCGCCCAAAGTGCTGGAGTTACAGGCACACACCACTTCACCTGTCTAATTTTTTGTATTTTTGTAGAGACCAAGTTTCGCTATGTTGTCCAGGCTGGTCTGGAACTCCTGGCCTCTAGCCATCCTCCCACCTTAGCCTCCTCAAGTGCTGGGATTACAGGTGTGAACCACCTCACCAGAGCCCCTTGGGGGTCTCACCCATGATGTTTCCCGGCCCCTCTGTGGCCTCCACAAGCTCGGGATCGATAGGGGGAGGCTGAGCTGCACCTGCTCTGGTGACCTCCTTTCTATAACAAAGCAGGGCCTGAGCGCGCAACGGGCTGGTCCGGCTCACAGGCGGGAGGCAGAGGCATCCTCTGTTGTGGCCAAACCTTCCAGGGCAGGCTGATACCCACCCCATGTGGCTCAGAAACTGCTGGGACAGCTGGGTGGGAGAAGGCGCAGAGCACGGGCTGTCTCTGTGTGCAGGGACTGTCCAGAGGTTGGGCTTGTGGACACTGGGGTGGATGGCGCTGGGTGTGAATTCTGCCTGCCTTCACAGATTGCCCTCTCTGTGACCGTGAGCATTTCACGCATTCCCTTGGAATCTCCGTTTCCTCCTCTGTAAATGGGGATGACACCGGTGTCCTTCCTCTTTAGGACTGCTGTGAAGAGTCCGTGAAATCACGCAATGAAACGCCAAGTCCGGCCGGGTGAGGTGGCTCATGCCTGTAATCCTAGCACTGCAGGAGGCAGAGGCGAGCGAATTGCCTGAGTCCGCCGGTTTGAGACCAACCTGAGCAGCTTGGCGAGACCTCTTCCCTACAATACATCAAAAAATTAGCTGGTAGTGATGGCGTGCACCTGTGGTTCCAGCTACTTGGAAGGCTGAGGCAGAAAGAAGGCCTGAGCCCAGCAGGTGGAGGCTGTGGTGGCTGTGAGCATAGCACTGCGCTCCAGCCTGGGTAGCGGAGTGAGACTGACTCAAGAAAAGAGAAAGAAACAGTAAATAAATGAAAGGAGACAACAACGGGCAGGGCCAGCGGTGTCCTACACACTGGCTTCCTTCCCAGTGGCGGTGAGCTGTTGTCCTTCGGGAAGCAGACGTCCTGAAAGGGAGGAGACCCAGGGGGCGGCTGGGGCAAGGCTGCCCTGGGACCCAAGGGGGCCTCTCCTGGAAGGACAGCAGTGTGAGCTTCGGGGGCTTCGATGTGGCTTGACCCCCACCTTCGGGAGAATGTGGGTGAGTGAGTGGGGCTGTTGGCTGCACGGGTGGGCTCCAGGACCCCAGAGACCCAGCACTTGCACTGGTGCCATAAAGAATGCAGCTGTTCGTGACCCGCCTGGGCAACTTGGCGAGACCTCGTCTCTGTAATAAATAAATAAATAAATAAACTAGCCGGGCGTGGTAGCGCGCGCCTGTAGTTCCAGCTACGTGGAAGGCTGAGGCGGAAGGATCGCCGGAGCCCAGCAGGTCGAGGCTGCGGTGGCCGGGAGCGGCCACTACACTCCAGTCTGGGCGACAGAGTGAGACTCCAACTCAAAAAAAGAAATAAAAAAGAATGCAACTGGCCTTTTTCCCAGTCCTGGGCCCAGAACTTCAAAAATCCTTGGAATTTCCTGAATCTTTGTTATGCTAATGAGGTGGCTTCCAATGACTTCCCAGATAGTGTCAGGGCAGGGCTGGTCACCAGAAGGACCACCCATGTGACTAGAGGGTGGGACTTTCAGTCGAAGGACCTGGGGAGGGAGAAAGAGGGCTGAGATTGAGTTGAATCACTGGTCGAGGTTCAAACAATCAAATCACACCTACACAACGGAGCCCCAATAAAAATTCTGGACACGGAGGCTCGGCGGGCCTTTCTGGTTGGTGCCAGCAGGTGACAAGCCCTGACTCTGTGGGACAGGGACATGGGAGCTCTGCCCTCCCTCCCTGTGTGTCCCTTTCTCTGGCAGTTCTTGAAGGGCGGCCTTGATAAGAACGTGCAGTACTGTGGCTTTCAGGGAGCTTAAAAGGACAGACTGAGAGCTGAAAGCCATTTTTCATCTTGTTCCTAAACCTTAATACAATGACGAGACAGTAGAAGCTATGCTTTTGGAGAAATGCACACTTTAGGTAAAATCAACTTTGCTGACTTTGTCTTCTCAGAAACAGACTTCCTGGTGCCAGGGATCAGAGGTATCTCATAGCGGCAATCAAGCTTGCCTGGAGCAAAGGGAATTTACAAGGCCTAAAACATCATGTGTTGGGCAAGGATTATACAAGGCCTAAGACATCATGTGTTGGGCAAGGATTATAAAAGTCACGAAACGACCACTCAGAGGGGGAGCAGGCGGGGATTTAATCTTCCAGTAAATTTGGCGCTATCTACAGGAAGTCAAGGAGCCCCCAAGCTACCCACTGGGAATGCATGGGAAATAAGGAGAGGTGCACCCTCCATTAGCTCTAAGGAATGTCATTCTGGAAGGTGCAGGAGCATCAGAATCCTTCTTTAGGGGCTATGATAATGTGGGCAGACATTAGTGGGTCTCTGTGTCACAGGTTCTCCAAGACATCCACAGGTGCTGCATAAGGAAGTCAGGGAAACCACATCTACCTGATTTCCGCGTCTCCAAGGAAAAGGATTGAAGCCAGGGCTTTAGGGGGCTACGAGGCCACACTTACCTAGAGCGTAGGCCCGCTCCCTGTGTGTGGCGGTGAACTTTTCTTAAATAAATCTTATCTTCTCTCGGTCAGGCTCGGTGGCTCAGCCTGTCATCCCAGCACTTTGGGAGGCCAAGGCGAGTGGATTGCCTGAGCCCGCCGGTTTGAGACCCGCCTGGGCAACTTGACGAGACCTCGTCTCTACAATAAATCAAAAAAAAAAAAAGACACCTTATCTTCTCTCACCTCTTTGTGTGTTGCAGTTCTTCGCATGGACTCGGGTCTCTGGGTTGCCAGCTCGCACCTCCGGCTGGCGGACTCGGGGGGTGCTGTGCCTCCCTGCACCTCTCCCTCTCCATCCATCCACCCTCACGCCATCCATGCCCTAACAGAGCGCAGAGTCATTCTAGCAACTTAAAGAAACTGAGGAGGAGGCCAGGGGAGCCCTCCAACCTGTAGCCATCTGGTCCGAAAAGCAGGTGGCCTAGGGACCCAGCTGGCGTCTGGAGTGGGGACCGTGTCGAGAAGGACTGAGGCTCCGGACCAGGGGAGCCCGCGCCCAGTGTCAGAGAGACCGGCAGTCCCCCGGTTGGTGCTCACCCAGGGTGGATGGGAACGGAGCGCGTGAACACAGACGCTCACACTGGAACTGTAGGGACGTGGCACGTGTGTTCCAACGTGCCCAGGCCCTGGAAGAGGGGCTTGCTGTGACGAAGACCCGACCCTCTGGTCAGCACCCCTGCAGCGCTGGTTCGGGCCGCCAACCTGCGTGCGCCTCAGTTTCGCCAGCAGAGGGCGCTCCGACCTCACAAGTCGTCCCTCTTGGCTGTTCCCTCTCGAGGCTGGGTGCAGGGGTCTCGGGGAAGGAAAAGCAAATTCTCATCAAGTGCCCCCAAAAGGCAGCAATGCAGCTGGCTTCAGCGACCCAGATCACACTGGCGGAGCCTGGGCTAGAACCCTCAGTCTGCCCGGGGAGCCGGCTTCACCTGGGGCAGATCCAGGTGAGGGGCCCTCTTTTTAAAAATACAAATTGATTGGGAAACGGAGGCGAGAGAATTGCCTAGGCAATTTGGTGAGACCGCACCTCTACGATAAATCAAAAAATTAGCCGGGCGTGGTGGTGCATGCCTGTGGTTCCAGCTACTCTGGCAGACGATCTCCTGAGCCCAGCAGGTCAAGGCCGCGGTGGCCACGAGCAGCATGCCACTACACTCCAGCCTGGACAACAGAGTGAGACTCTGACTCAAAAAAAAAATAATAATACAAATTTAGCTGGGTGTAGTGACTCACGCCTGAAATTCTAGCATTTTGGGAGGCGGAGGTGAGAGGATTGTCTGAGCCCAGGAGTTCAAGATCAGCCTGGGTAAACTGGCGAGACCTCATTTCTACGACACATCAAAAAATTAGCCAGGCGTGGTGGTGCCTGCCTGTGGTTCCAGCCACTTGGAAGACTGAGGCAGAAGGATCACCTGAGCCCCCAGCAGGTCGAGGCTGCGGTGGCCATAAGCGTGCCAATGCATTCCAGCCTGGTCAACAGAGTGAGACTCCAACTCAAAAAAAAAAACCACAAATACAAAAACAAATTTAGGGTCAGGTGGAGCAGCTCACACCTGTAAGCCCAGCACTTTGGGAGGCCAAGGGGAGAGGATTGCCTGAGCCCAGGGGTTCAAGACCTCATCTCTACCATAAATCAAAAAAATTAGCCAGGCGTGGTGGGTGCACCTATAGTCCCAGCTACTTAGAAGGCTGAAGCAGAAGGATTACTTGAGCCTAGCAGATCAAGGCTGCAGTGGCTGTGAGAGTGCCATGGCACTCCAGCCTGGACAACAGAGTGAGATGCCAGTTCAAAAAAAAAAAAGAAAGCTGGCAATGCCACAATCATCCGGTTCCCAGGACCTTGGGGAGGGGCCTTGGTGAAGGACAGGTCTCTGCAGCTTGGCCTTGCAGGAGGGGAGGCCTGGGACAGCGACCCATCGTCTTCCTGGTGTGGAAGCCAGTGTTCTTCCTGCAAAGACCTGGAGGGCTTGTCTTCAAGGATCCTGCCCTTCTGAGCAGTGTGTCTAGCCCTCCACGCCCCTCTCCTCACACCCTGGGAGAGCCAGCTGGGTCACACCGTGCACGTGGGCAAGATGCTGGCCCTTCCTGTGTCACACCTGGGAGGTGCCACCCTGCCCCCTCCTCTTTGGGAGAGCACAGAGCAGTTCTCAAAGTTTCTCTTTCTCTGAACCTGGTTCCACAGTGGGTCTTCAAACACTGGGTGTTATTTCAGGACTAGAAAACCCACAGCCCTCAAAATGCCTTTCCCAAGTGCGCTGTGTTGCAAGAAATAACCCCTTCTTGAAGTCACAGAGAAAATACAGAACACAAATCCTCTGAGGGACACTGGGGAGAATGTATATTTACTTATACTAAAGTATAAGTGACTTCAAGTCAATACCATACATACTCATGATGGGCTTACTATGTGTTCAGGGCTGTGTGGGTGTTGGATACATCCATGAATAAAAAAGACAAGATCCCTGAGGCGGAAGGATCGCCGGAGCCCAGCAGGTCGAGGCTGCGGTGACCGGGAGCGGCCACTGCACTCCAGACTGGGCGACAAAGTGAGACTCCAACTCAAAAAACAAAAACAAAAACAAAAAAGAGACAAGATCCAGCCAGGCACAGTGGCTCACACCTGTAATCCCAGCACTTTGGGAGGCGGAGGCTAGAGGATTGCCTGAGCCCAGGGTTCGAGACCAGACTGGGTAACTTGGCAAGACCTCATTTCTACAATCAAATAAAAAAATTAGCCAGACATGGTAGTGCACACCTGTAGTTCCGGCTACTTTGAAGACTGAGGTGGAAGGGTCCTCTGAGTCCAGCAGGTCAAGGCTGCAGTGACTGTGAGCATGCACTCCAGCCTCAGCAAGAGTGAGACTCTCACTCAAAAAAGAAAAAGATAAGAACCACCCTTCATCTGAAGTTTCTATTCTAGCAGAAGACTGACTTTGTTGGGGAAACAAAGTCTGAAGGCTTGAAGACGAGAGGGTTTGCAGGTGCTGTAGGGGCCACATGGCAGTCCAGGAAAGAGCTTCCCGGGCAGAGGGCGCCTGACCAGGAGCGTGCCTGGTCCTGTGTGACCCGCCAAGGGAGGGAAGGAGACCGCCGTAGGCATGCGCAGGTGTGGTCTTCGGGTCATCCTAACACGTGGGTGTCTAAGGGAGCCTGGTCCTGCAGGGTCAGGGTGGAGTTGGGCACACCCCAAGCCCTGACTGATGTGTGGAGAGCAGATCAGAAGGACTTGAGAACCTGGAAGCTCAGCTGAGTGGAGACTGCAGTCACCCAGGTGGAGGAGGTGAGAGTTGGGAGGTAAGATGTGGGCGGGGCCTGGGCACATCTGGAAGGCGGAGCCAACCAGATTCCCCAGACAGGGCAGGGACCGCGATGGTGAGGAGTCCACAGCACCCCAGTGTTGGAGCCTAACCAGGGAAGGCGTCTGAGGCGGAAAGATGCTGGTGCCACAGATTTGGGCGTTGGGGCCAGAGAGACAGAAAATCAGGAGTGGCTCTGGAAACGTCTGTTAGGTACTGCAGAGATGTGTCGAGTGGGCACTGGACGTCCAGGGACGGGTTTGGATGTGGGCAGGGGTCTGGCCTGGGGTGCGTTCTCAGGAGTACTGGTGGTGGGTGGGCTGTAACGCCAGAACACCACGCCAGGTCCTGTGCGTCTGATGGTCAACAGAAGAGAAGAGGCTGGGGCCGGGGTCCTGGGAGTGACCCGCGACAGGGGGCCTGCGGGTGAGGACACACCCCCCAAGGGGACCCAGAGAACAGCCTGGTGAGCCTAGAGCCCGGAGGGTGGGGCCTGGAGGGCAGCCAGGCCAGAAAGACACCCCCTGCCTCTCCAAGGACAGTGGGGCCCCGGCGGCAGGGGGCCAGCACAGGTGGGCCCTGAGCGTCTGACTGGTGGCAAAAGGGGCTGGGGGAGGGGTGAGCACTGAACACCGAGCCTCCCACAGGACACTGCCCTCGTCCTTGATGGCTGCTGCCGCGAGGACTGTCTAGCTGGGAGGACGCTCGCGGTGGGAAACGCTGGACAGGAGTTGTAGATCCCACGTCTCCGAGGCTAGGCAGCTCCTCCCACAACCCTCCCTCCCACCTGCATGTCCATGTCACTGGGACAGTGTCCCCTGTCCCAGCATCATGTAGTGATTCCACCGTCTACATCACCTTGTGAACATCGGGTGCGGCGGACACTGGGCTTACAGACCTGCGCACAGTGCTTGTCCCACCACTCTCTGGCCCATGGCAAGGCTCCCGTGTCTCCAAGCCTCAGTGTCCTCATCTGTAAATGGGATGCTAGCACCTACCTCTCAGGACCACGGTGCAGAATAAATATGGTGAGGTAAGCAAAGGCTCGTTCTGAGCTACAAAGCCGGGCTCGGTGGCTCAGCCTGGAATCCCGCGCCTTTGGGAGGCTGAGGTGAGTGGATCGCCTGAGCCCACGGGTTCGAGACCCGCCTGGGCAGCAAGACCTCATCTCTACAATAAATCAAAGCAATAAGCCGGGTGTGGTAGTGCATGCCTGTAATTCCGGCTACTCGGAAGGCTGAGGCGGAAGGATCGCCGGAGCTCAGCAGGTCGAGGCTGCGGTGGCCGGGAGCGGCCACTGCACTCCAGTCTGGGCGACAGAGTGAGACTCCGACTCAAAAAAAATAAATAAATAAAAATAAATAAATAAATAAAAGCGCCAGGGATTACCAGAGCGCATGAGAGGAGGGAGCTGTCCTTCTCCACCTTCCCAGCTGCGTAACTCCTCATCCTTTAAATCTCGGCTCCATCGGCCACTCTTCTGGGAAGCCTTCCCTAGCTCCTCAGCCTGGCTTAGGGAAGATGCCAGATCGGCGGTTCCCAATGGGAGGGTGCTTCCCTCCCACCCTAGACGCTTGGCAAGGTCGGGAGGTGTTTGGGGCAGGGGGAGTGACAGAGGCCCAGACGCTGCCAGACTCCTGCGATTCACAACAGCCATCCGGGCCAGAATGCCACAGCACCGAGGTGGAGAGGCCTGCCTCGAGGGGGAACGTCCCTCCTAGCCAACGGCTGTCCCCGCTCCCCTGCGTGCTGAGACAGAACCAAGCGTGCCTGGTGCCCAATCCTCCAGCCTCCCTTGCAGCTAGTCATGCCCACATGACCCAGTTGGACCCATGGCACGTAAAGGGAGGTCCGATGGGGCGTCTGGAAAAGACGTTCCTCCCTGATGAAAAGAGCAAGTGCAGGAGGACAGCCCACGCTCCCACTCTGAGCTTGAACACAGGAATGTGAGGTTCAATGCCGCGGCATCACTGCAGGAGCTGGAGGTGGCCTCGTCAGAAGCACTGAGGACGGCACAGCAGAAGACAGGATGAGCCGGAGTCTTCGATGGCATCACTGAGTTGCCAGGCAACCCTGCCCCAGGCCCCTGCCTGGGACGTGAACCAGAAGACATCCTACTCCCATCCAAGTACCAACCGGGCCCGACCCGGCTTAGCTTCCAAGGCCAGAGGAGATCGGACGTGTTCAGGACAGGGTGGTGTGACTGTAGATTAACAGACATCCTTCTGACTAGGATGGGTCGACTTCCCTGTTGCTTGCAACCTAAAGCACCCCGGGAAACACAGGCCCACTCTCCTTGAGTTCTCTGTACACATTCATCACTCGATGTGTTTGTTGTCTGGAGACACATCTTGCTCCCCTGCTGGACTCTGAACCCCTTGAGTCCAGGGCTGCACTTCCCCTGGTGAGTCTCCACGCTTAGCACCATGCCGGGGACAGAGGAGAGCCCAGAGAGAATCTGACATTTAAAAGATAGAAGATTAGCCAGGCGTGGTGGCGTGTACCTGTAGTTCTAGATACTTGAAAGGCTGAGGGGGAAGGATCGCCTGAGCCCAGCGGTTCGAGGCTGTGGTGTCTGTGAGCATGCCACTGCACTCCAGCCTGGGTGACAGAGTGAGACTCCGACTCAAAAAAATAAAAATAAAAAATAAGAGAAAGAAGAGTCTGACATGGGTGCTCACGCCTGTAGTCCCAGAAACTTGGGAGGCTGAAACAGGAGGATCACTTGAGGGTAGGAGTTCAAGACCAGCCTGGGCAACATAGCGAGACCCTGTCACTACAAAAAATATATATATATATTAGCCAGGCACGGTGGCATACCTGTAGTCTCTCTAATTGGGAGGCCAAGGCAGAAGGATTGCTTGAACCCAGGAGTCCAAGACTAGAGTAAGCACTCCAGCCTGGGCAACAGAGCAAGACCCTACCTCAGATAAAATAAGTCAAGTAAAATAAAATAAAACAGGACAGAAGAAAGCAAATGGCCCCTGCTCTCCAGGGGTGGGGATTCCTGACCACCGCCCTGCAGACACATGGCCCCAGCAGGCTGTGAGACCTGACGTACGCACGTCTGGCGTGAACGGCCTCAGAGGTAGGAGGCAACGGGAGGGTTGGCCCAATGCTGGACGTCAACCAAGCCATAAAGACAACGTTCCAGCTGCCCTGTTGGCTGTAAGGCATGGAGGACCAAATCGCTCCGGGGGGCGAGGCGGGAAGCGTGCTGCGGGTGTAACCATTCCTTCCAGAAAGGGCCTTCCTGCCTATGCCCTGTGCCCACACAGGGACAAACTCCTCTGGCTGCCGAGAGCCCTGGTTGACAGGGCTGGGGAGGCAGAAAGCCACCCAGGAGCCAACTGGACCGAGGTCTCCAGTGAGGGAGGGGCCGGCCTGCAGCCTCGGGAATGGGGACTCTTGATGGGGGGGAGGTGACAGGGCCTTGTCCCCCTCTCCCCAAGCTCCTTCCACAAAGCCCAGCCCTGAGCTGGCCGCTCTCCAGCCTGGGCCACCGCAGGGCTCCCTCTAGGTCTATTCCCGAGAGCTTCACTGGCCCCTCAGTGGATCAAGGGAGCCCTTGGGTGACCGGGGGGTCGTGCAGCCCAGTGGTTGGGCACAGACTGAGGATCAGGCCCGCCTGCTAAAACCCTGACTCACCACTTCCTTCCTTCCCTCCCTCATTACTTAGGGAGGGCTGTCATGGGCCAGGTGTTGTGTGTGGCACCGGAGTCACAGCCTTGTGCATCGCATGGACCAGACGTGAAGGTAAATGGCCTCTCTGCTCAGGGGCACGGTGCTTAGAGCCCTAATTGGGGCGCACAGCAAAAAAAACCAACCGCCCAGCCATGCCCAAAGGAAAAGCCCAGCCCAGGGGACGAAGGAGGGTGTAGCCACTGTGTGGATGGGACCAGGTGTTCCATTCATC
Source organism: Carlito syrichta (assembly GCF_000164805.1). Lineage (NCBI taxonomy): Eukaryota > Metazoa > Chordata > Mammalia > Primates > Tarsiidae > Carlito > Carlito syrichta. Next base: position 75,390 of record NW_007233414.1, on the reverse strand, counting down.
TAAATTTCATTCACGTACGAACACCACTCACAGAAAAATGCATGTTGACCGCTCGGCCTTTCCCAGGCTTGACCAAGGGCCCCCTGGTGGGTGGGTCGTGGGCAGTGTCACACCACGTGGGCAGCTGGGGACAGGCTGAGGACAGAGACATGGGCAGCTGGAGACAGACTGTGGACGGAGTGTCTGGGCACTGGCTGTGGCCTGGGGTGCCTGCCAGGGCAAAACCTGCCCACCTTCCTGGGGCTGGCACGTCCCTGCCATTGGAGGGGCCATTTCTGGACCCTGTGCCCAGCCTCCTGCCCTTGACCTTGGCCCAGCCCCCTCCACAGACCTTGGCCCAGACACTTCTGCCAGAGCCAAGCAAATCAGAACACACAAGGACGCGGCCAGGCCTCTGCCCTCCCCTGGCTCAGGGGACCGGACAGCCCCGAGGGCAGTCACCCTGCCCACCTGCTGGCTGCGCCCCAAAACTAAGCAGCCCAGCCACGGCTGTGGGGAGGCCTGGGCAGGAGCTGACCGCACGTCTCCGAGCCCCCCTTCCATCAGGAACACAGGCGTTAATGGGTCACAGAACTTCCCCGCCCCCCCGCTCACCCCCCACTGTCACCACCACCACCAAGAGCACTGGGTAGTTTCCTTGAACCCAGCCGCCACCACTGTCCCTCTCCTTGTGGTACTGCACAGGGTCAGGAGCCCTGGGCCCCCTGCTGCCTCAGTTTCCCTGGGAGCAAGACCAGAGTAGGACATCAGACACTTCCCAAGGGCAGGATGGGAAGGGAAGGAGAGGACAGGTGGATATCTGCTCCAACTGGTTTTCCAGCCAGGGTCTCGATGGCATCATGGCAGCAGCGTCACAGAGCAAGACCAGGAAAGGCCCGGGGCTCTCTGAGGGCAGGGCGGCCCAGTCACACGAGGCCCCATGCTTGGAAGTGCTTGCTTTCATGCTCTGTTGTCACCGTCTTGAATAAGTTTGTTTTTTTGAGCTGGGGTCTTGCTCAGTAAGGCTGGAGGGCAGCGGCACCATCACGGCTCATCACAGCCTTGATCTGGGCTCAGGCAGTCCTTCTGCCTCAGCCTCCCGAGGAGCAGGGACTATAGGCGGCCACCACCACCCCCAGCTAACTTTTTCATTTTTGTGGAGAGTCTCGCTATGTTGCCCAGGCTGGTCACGAACCCATGGGCTCAAGTGATCCTCCCACCTTGGCCTCCCAAAGTCCTGGGATTACAGGCCTGAGCCACCATGCCCATCCTTGGATGACTCTTTAACAAATGGCCCTAAGCTGGACGCGGTGGCTCAGCCTGTAATCCCGCAATTTGGGAGGCTGAAGTGAATGGATTGCCTGAGCCTGCGGGTTCAAGACCCGCCTGGGC
>NW_007233414.1:72226-73830 GCF_000164805.1 Carlito syrichta | reverse complement strand
AGTGAGACTCCGACTCAAAAAAAAAACAAAAAACAAAGATGCAGAGGCATGTGGCGGAGGTGGTGGTGAGGCCGGCAGCCAGGAGGGGGCTCTTGGGGCCTCAGCCATGGGGCCAGCCCAGGCCCACTCCACCTCTACTATCCAGGTAGCAGGAGTTCTGGAGTTCCTCCAGGAGGCTGCCGGGCCGCTTGGCTTCCTCCCCGGAGCCCGCTGTCCAGCACCCACCTCCCACAGCTCCCCCAGCCCTCACAGCCCGTCTGTCTGGAATCAGGTGGTGCCGGGAAACAGAAACACGCCTGCAGGCAGGGAGCAGGGCCTGGGTCCCAGGCCAGGGCTGGGAAGGATCCAGGCTCCACAGAAGAGGGGGAAAGAGCCCCACCCTCGTGGGGGAGGGTGGAGGCAGCCTGGGAGTTCTGCCTGGGGCCCGGTTGGACCCCTGCCCAGCTCTCCGCCGCCAGGCCACAGAGACTCCCTCCCTGGCAGAGACGGGCCAGCAGGAGCCAGGAGCCCCTGGGAGGGCCTGTCCCAACCCCCACCTTCTGTCCCTGAGGCTGAGAGCTGGGCTGGGAGACTCCCGCACCTCCCAGGATCTGGGCTGCTAATTCCCACTCCTGGGAGGCCAGAGTCTCTTTCCTCACTCCTGGGAGGCTTGTGGACAGCCAGCCCCGGGAAAGTCTAGAGACAAGGGCAAGGAGGCATGGGGAAACTGGAGGCAGGAGACTTGTTTCCACGAGGGGGAGGAAGGGGGAGAGGGTGGGTGAACCCCACCAGCCTCATCACAGCCTCATCACAGCCCCCGCACAGCCCTGCCAGCCTCAGCATCCCTTGGCCTCCGCCCTCCCTCCTGCTCCCCCAAGCTCTGTCGTGGCTTCCTTGGGGCCCCTCTTGATTTCCAGAGCTTTGCCCAGGCAGCTGCTCTGTCCTCCCATTTTCACAGACAGGGAAACTGAGACCTGTCTCAGGTTGCTGCCAGTTCCCAGAGCCCTCCCTGGCCGGGCTGCAGCGACACAGAGCAATGCAGGGCTCTGAAGGCAGGCCCAGCTCTGCCGCTCGCTGGCTGCAGGACCCTGGGCACACCCTGCAGCTTTCCCAGCTGTTGGGGGGCCTTTTGTGGCCCACTCCCCGGTGGCTGGGAGCACAGGCTCCATCAGGGATGAGGAGGGGCTGGGCGCTCTGCCGGGCTCTCGGGAAGTGCTCAGTCAACAAAAAAGGCCCTTTTGGGGCAGTGACTCCACCTGTCCCCAGCACAGCTGCACCCCTCACTGTCCTGCGGCCCACTGGCAAGCCCAGGATGATTCTCAGACATGGGGTGTTCTCAGGCTAGAAGGGACCTGGAAACATGTCCTTGGAAAAGTTCCCCATGCCTCAGTTGGAGCTCTGAGCCTGTGCTTTTCTCTCAGGACATGGTCAGCCACCACAGACTGTGATAGCTGCCCTGTCTCTCCAGGGTCCGAATCCAGTTGCCTCTGTCGTTGAAAGAATCTAAAAGTACTAGCCGGGTGCAGTGGGTCATGCCTACAATCTCAGGACTTCGGGAGACCAAGGCAGGAGGATCGCTGCTTGAATTCAAGACAGGCCGGGGCAACATAGTGAGACATCTCAAA
>NW_007233414.1:40088-72034 GCF_000164805.1 Carlito syrichta | reverse complement strand
AAAAAAAAAAAAAAAAAAAAAAAGACCAACCATATACCAACAGGTGGGCGGGGCGTGGGAGGGGGAGATGGGCCAGAATTGACGGTTTCCAGGCCCATCCCTGGCTGTCCTTTCTGACGTTTCACCATCTCCCTCTCTGGGTCTCTCTCCAGGGCGGGGCGACTCAGGTGCAGTCCTGCCCTCCTGCAAACGGCCTGCTGCAGTTCCGGGATAAGATCAGTTCTGAAACTGGCAGGAGGCCTTTCGACATTGCACTTTTCTAGCAATTTGACAGAGCGATTTTATGGCTGTTTAATCTATGAATAAAAAAATCAGGACTGAGTGTTGTGTGTCTCTCTCCTTTCATTTTCGCTAGCAATTCTTTTGTACTCTATTTTACGAAGGAACAACCAGCCTGTCATTGATTAGGAATGAGTAAAACAGTCTGTCCTTGGCCACACAGAGCTGGAGAAGCCCTGCCCTAGACAGCTTGTCATCTGGGTCCCAGCAGCCTTCACGCCAGCACATGACGTGAAGTTAAAATATGCACGGGCTCAGGGCATGCAGAAGGCCTCCACCGCCCCAAGCAGCGACTCTCCTGGCCCCAGGCAGCTCTTCACCTCTGTGGTCCAACTCAGAACTGTTCCCCTCCACGAGCCCTTCCTGTCCCCAGCCCCGGTCCCGTCCCTTCCTCTCCCCTCCCCTGGACCCCAAGGGACTTTCTGTTCACACCATTCATTTGGCAATTTACCTAATTAAAAGTAATCGTAATGGAACAAGGCTTTGTGCCATGAAATTAAGCACCAGCCTCCTCAGGCTTGTCTGTGTTTTGCTCTTCGGTGGCTTTTTCTCAGTGCCCTTTCTTTGTGTGTGGAATCCTCCCCTGCTGGCTCGGGGCTCCCGGGCTCCGTGTCCATCCCTGTGTCCCAGCACCCAGTGCTCTGCTGGGCACAAGGCATTGCAGGCGGCAGAGGCAGCACAGATAGATTCAACTCCAGGGCCACCAAGGAATGGATGGCACGTGGGGAAGGGAGGAGCAGAAACTCCTGTCTCCTTGCTCTATTTCCAAGCACCAAGACTTTTTGTTTTTTTCTCTTAAAACATCGATTTTTTTAAAAGTCCTACATGAAGCCAGGCTCGGTGGCTCAGCCTGTAATCCCGTGCCTTGGGAGGCTGAGGTGAGAGGACTGCCTGAGCCCGGGGGTTCGAGACCAGCCTGGGCAACTTGGCAAGACCTCGTCTCTACAATAAATCCCCAAAACTAGCTGGGCATGGTGGCGTGTGCCTGTAGTTCCAGCTACTTGGAAGGATCGCCAGAGCCCAACAGGTCGAGGCTGCGGTGGCCGGGAGCAGCCATTGCACTCCAGTCTGGGCAACAGAGTGAGACCCTAACTCAAAAAAAAAAAAAAAGTCCTACACGCACACGGTGAAAAGCTCAAGACCCACTTTGGTAGACCGAGGCAGGAGGTTGGCTTGAGCCCAGGAGTTTAAGACCAGCCTGGACAAGATAGTTAAGACCCCGTCTTTACTGAAAAATCAAAATATTAGCCAGGCATGGTGGTGTACGCTACTCAGAAAGCTGAGGCAGAAGGCTCGCCTGAGCCCAGGAGGTCGAAACTGTGATGAGCTGTGGTCATGCCACTGCACTCCAGCCTGGGCGACCACGTGAGACCTCGGCTCAATGAAAAAAATCTCCCAATCTGGGATTCACGGTGAGTCTTCCACGCTGCCACATTTTGGACTGTCAAATTGTCTGCTCCCCTTTTGTTACAGAGGAGGAAACTGAAGCTGAGAGAAGACAAATGATTTGCCCCGGGTCACACAGGAAGTCAGTGGCAGGAAGAAGAACCCAGAGAGCCTGACTACAGCCGGGTTCGGTGCACTTTCCCTGCACCAGACCTTCAGGCCGATTTCCTGGGGACGCCATGACTAACTGCCACAAATAACAGAAACAACAGAAATGTCTTCTCTGCAGGCAGAATTCTGAACTCGGGTGCTGGCAGGGCTGTACCCCCGAAGGCCCTGGGAGACCCTTCCTGCCTCCTCCTTCTGCTGCCTACCTGCTTTCCTTCCTGCACAGACAGGTCGCTCCAAACTCAGCTTCTGTCCTCATGTGGCCGTCTTCCCGGTATCTCTCTGCCTGTCCTCTCCTCTTCTTCTAAGGACACTTGTTACTGGATTTAGTGCCCCCCCCCAAATCTAGGACGGTTTTACCTTGAGACCCCTAACTAATGGTATCTGCAAAGACCCTACTTCCAAATAAGGTCACATTCTGAGGTTCCACATGGACATGGATTTTGGGGGGACATGATTCAACCCACTACAGAGCCCTTTTTTCAAAAACTGTTCCCGAGGGCAGACTAGAGGCCTGTTTTGAAGCTTCCAGCCTCCAGTCTCAGAGGTTCCTGGCAACCTTTACACCTTGGGGCTGGTGGACTTCAAGGGACAGCTTCTGGCTGGAGTTGGCACATTCCAGTGGCTGGACGGAGTGACCCAAGTCCCCTCGGAAGGCTGGTGCACCCTTCCCTGCAGCTGTGAGCATAGGCCACTCACAGTGGCTTCTGTTGGGACTGGCCCAGCCTCCTGCAGCTGCCTGGCCTGGCCATGACTGAATAATCTTGGGTACAAATCGCCTGGCTTTTTGCCTCAAGGTGGGACAGATGCTGTGTCCAGAGCTCCATCTGCTCAGCTGCAGGACACCCACAGGGTCAGGTCACAGCTGCTCACCAAGCTCCCACACCACTCTCAAAAAGGCACCTGCACAGAAAGCCCCGCCTCCAACTTCCCTTCCAGGCAACCCTGCCTAAAAGAGGCAGGGAACTGGAGACAGGGCAGTCAGAGATGGGGGCTCTCCTTCCTGGGTCAGCAGAACCCCCAGCCCTCCCCCAAGCCTTGAAAGCAAGCATCCACTGGGTGAGCACACCTCGGGCACTGGGCACCCCTGGGGGAGAGGCAGGGGAGGAAGGGACCCAATGAGCAGATGTCTCCAAGCAGCTTGGACAGTGGAAATAAGATGTAGACATGAGCCAAGTGAGAGCCATGGCAGAGCAAGGGTTTGTGTGCCAAGCTGCCAGTGTCTGGCGGGCCTTTTGGGGACATAACACGAAGGATTTCTGGGCAGGAACTCATTTCAGAGACACTTCCCCCTGACCCACCACCATTGCCATATTCTTGGGGTGAGAAGGAAGTCACCTGTCCTGCCCACACTCAAGTGAGGGTACCATCCCAGAAATGGACACCAGCAGGTATGGATCAGTAGGGACCACCAGGTCCACCTGCTGCCAACCTGAGGGGTAGCAGGGCCATGTGCTGTCCTTGTTAGTTAACTGGCTGGCTGGCCAGTCAGTAAGTTAAAGAAAGAGAAGAATTGAGGACCATCCAGGCAGAAAGAATGACATGGGCCAGAGCCCAAAGAGAGCATGGTCTGGTCAGGAAAGAGTCAGACATTCTAGATGGAGGAGAATGAAGAATACCGTTGGGAATTCGGCTTCAGAGTTGGGCAGAGTGGCTGCAGGTCACAGGGAGGGTCTGGCATGCTGAACAGGACTGAGGGCTTCACCTTGAGTGTTGCGAGTAGCGCAGAGGGGTTCTAGAAGGAAACTTGTTCCATCACCTTTCGTTTTAGAAAGATTACTCTGGCAGTGGTTGGAAGGGCAATTCGGAAAGCGGGGTACTCGTTATCTGTTGCTGCAAAACATATTATCTCAAAACTTAGCAGTTTAAAATATTGAATATGTAGGCCGGGCTCGATGGCTCAGCCTGTAATCCCAGCACCTTGGGAGGCCAAGGCAAGTGGATTGCCTGAGTCCGTAAGTTCGAGACCCACCCAGGCAACTTGGCGAGACCTCATCTCTACAATAAATCAAAAATTAGCCAGGCATGGTAGTGCATGCCCGTAGTTGCAGCTACTTGGAAGGCTGAGGTGGAAGGATCGCCAGAACCCAGCAGGTCGAGGGTGTGGTGGCCAGGAGCGTGACACTGCACTCCAGTCTGGGCAACAGAGTGAGACTCCAACTCAAAAAAAAAATGAATATGTAATATTCTGCAAGATTTCTGCTGTATTCTATTTATTAGAAGTGAGTCCGTAACTCCAGACTATACTCCAGGGGAGAGAAATTAACCTCCACCTTTTGGAAGGAGGCCTGTTGAAGATGTCTCCTTAAAAGCCTACAGGCAGAAAGATCCATTAGGAGATTACAGGAGTATTCCAGGAAAGAGATGCACTGATCAGAGCCAAGGCAGGGGTCATAGGATGGAGAGGAGAGGCGTCTTGAAGAGCTGTGATTACAGAGAGAGTGTATGGATGTAGGGAATTGTGATGGGTCATGGCTGTTGGCAGGAGCAGTCCCACCATCCAAGGGCAGTCTGCACTGCCTCCACCTGCAGACAGGAGGAGGAGGGTGGGCTACCCCGATCAACATCCCCCAGGAGGGCTTAGACTGTGGTTGGTTTCTGCAGCAGCCTGCAGGGTGGAACTAGCACTAACCAGGCTGAAACTTCCTGGAGCCCAGTGGTGACAGCCTCATAGATCAAGCCTTATTAAGGTGAGGACAGCTTCTCTCCACTCCCCCCCACACACAGAGAGAGAGAAGAGACAAACCACTGGTAGACAGTCATAGTGGCAGAGCAACATGCTTTGAGTCAGTATGTCAGTGATGACAGCTTCACAAATATCCAGGGTGACAAGCATGTGTGTTCACTCATTCACTCAACAAACACTTGCTGGACAGCACCATGTCCCAGACATCCTACCAAACCCTGGAGAAAAAAACTAGGCATTAACATGAACATCAGTCTTCTCCACAGAAACATTGGAAGCTAGAAGATAATGGAACAATGCTTTCAAAGTTTGGAGGGGAAATTATGTCTAACCTACAATTCTGTATCTGGCCAAACTATTGACCAGTGTAAGGGGAGAATAAGAACATTTAAGATGGTTGGGCTCGGTGGCTCAGCCTGTAATCTCAGCACTTTGGGAGGCTGGGATGAGTGGATTGCCTGAGCCTGCGGGTTTGAGATCCATCTGGGTAACTTGGCAAGACCTCGTCTCTACAACATATCAAAAATTAGCCAGGCATAGCAGCGTGCACCTGTAGTTCTGGCTATTTGAAAGGCTGAGGCAGAAGGATTGCCGCAGCCCAGCAGATCGACGCTAGAGTGATCATGAGTGTGTCACTGCACTCCAGCCTGGGCGACATTTAAGACATTCAAGACCTCAAATTTTTTACTTCTTTTTTTTTTTGTGAGTTGGAGTCTCACTCTGTCACCTAGGCTGTAGTTCAATGGCATGCTTACAGCCACCACAGCCTTGACCTGCTGGGTGCAGGTGATCCTTCCACCTCAGCCTTTCAAGTAGCTAGAACTACAGGCATGTACCACCACACCTGGCTAATTTCTTGATTTATTGCAGAGATAAGGTATTGCCAAGTTCCCCAGGATGATCTCGAACTTGTGAGCTCAGGCATCCTCTCACCTCAGCCTCCCAAAATGCTGGGATTATAGGCATGAGCCACCACACAACCTACTTCTAATTTTTTACTTCTAATGCACACTTTCCGAGGAAGACATGGAAGATTTGTGCCATCAGAAAAGAGAGAGAATTCCCAGGATAATGAGGGGGGAAATCCTCCAATATGACAGAAAAGTCAACTAGTCCAATTTGAAGCAGAAAAGTAAGCTGGGTGTGGTGGCTCACACCTGTAATCCCAGCACTTTGGGAGGCAGAGGCAAGAAAATTGCCTGAGTCCAGGGATTCGAGACTAGTCTGGGCAACTTGGTGAGACCTTGTCTCTACAATAAATCAAAAAATTAGCCAGCCATGGTGGTGCACGCCTGTAGTTCCAGCTACTTGGAAGGCTGAGGCAGAAGGATCGCCTGAGCCCAGCAAGTTGAGGCTGTGGTGGCCGTGAGCATGCCACTGCACTACAGCCTGGGCAACAGAGTGAGATTCCAACTCAAAAAACAAAAAAAGAAAAGTATCCAAGGGAACTCTTAAAGAAAAAGATAACTAAGCAGATAAAAAAGGAAGGAAATATGCCAGAAGTAATGGCTCCCACCTATAATCCCAACACTTTGGGAGTCCACAGCAGGAGGATCTCTTGAGCTCAGGAGTTCAAGACCAGCCCAGGCAATATAGTGAGATCTCGTTTCTACATACACACACACACACACACACACACACACACACACAAACACAAAATCAAAAATTAACTGAATGTGGTGATATGTGCCTATAGTCCCAGCTACTTGGGAGGCTGAGGCAGGAAGATCACTTGAGCCCAGAAGGTCAGGCTGTGGTGAGCCATGACCATGCCACTGCATTCCAGACTGGGTGACAGAGTAAGAAACCCTACTCAAAGAAGGAAGGAAGGAAACATAATGACAATGTACAATAGGGCTTAGCTGTGAACACGTTTTATACACCCGCAGTGCAAACACTAAATCATAGCTTAACCAACACTGTCACAGGAGGATGGGTGACGAGGGAGTGTTGAACTGGATGGTAGATTGTGTGGTCAGAGAGTTGGATCCCAAGGTTCCACTGTAGAAAGTCAATCGAGAATATCCCACATTTATATATATACACAGAAACATACTATACATAAATATATTTTATATACATATAAAATAGGGGCACAGGCATGCTATTTAGAAATCTTGGAGGTAAATGGCACAAGAAACTATGTAAAAAAAGTTAAATATGGGCCGGGCTCAGTGACTCAGCCTGTAATCCCGTGCTTTGGGAGGCCGAGGTGAGTGGATTGCCTGAGCCCGTGGGTTCGAGACCAGCTCAGGCAACTTGGCGAGACCTCATCTCTACAATAAGTCACAAATTAGCCGGGCATGGTAGTGCGCACCTATAGTTCCAGCTACTTGGAAGGCTGAGCGGAAGGATTGCCGGAGCCCAACAGGTCGAGGCTGCGGTGGCCGGAGTGTGCCACTGCACTCCACTCTGGGCGACAGAGTGAGACTTCAACTCAAAAAAAGTTAAATATGGTTGCCTCCTGGGAGGAGACACTGGGAGTTTTATTGTTAGCTTTACAGTATATTTCATTTTGTAAAACACATATGCCTATTACTCTAATTAAAACAATAAAAATAAATTTTTTAAAAAGAATGGCTAGGCCTGACATGGTGGCTCATGCCTGTAATCCTGGCACTTTGGGAGGTGAATGTGACAGGATTGCCTGAGTCCAGAGGTTTGAGACCAGCCTGGGCAACTTGGCGAGACCTCTTCTCTATAATTAATTAATTAGCCGGGCGTGGTGGTACGCACCCATAGTTTCACCTACTTGGAAGGCTGAGGCACAAGGATTGCCTGAGCCCCGCAGGTCAAGGCTGTGGTGGCCATGAGTGTGCCACTGTACTGCAGCCTGGGCAGCACAGTGAGACTCCGACTCAAAAAAAAAAAGCATGACAAGAGGTGAGAAAGTAGACCCAGCCAGAGTGGACAACTCTGTCCTTTTCCATGAAGGACTCGAGAGGAAGTGGTCTCCAGACGCTGGCAGCAGGTCTGAAGTGGGCAGTAGAGTCTGATGTCTTCTTTGATGAGTTTGAAAGGCCCGGTGTCAAAAGGCCCAGCTCCCGTGTTTGGGTAGCAATGTCACTTCCTCTAGGAAGAGCAGGTGACGGACTGTGACCCAGGGAAGGCAGCACCAGGGCCCCAGTGAGCCACCCTGAATTTCTGCTCCCTGACGAGTCTGAAATGGAGTCCCCTTTCCTCTCTTAGATGACCCAGACAGCCTTGACCATGTGAAGGGGCATGAAGTCAAGGCCGAGCTTCAGGCAGTGGGAAAGGGGGAGCAGCCTCGTGGTGGAGAGCCACCTGCTGCCTTAGCCTGTCCAGCATCTAGTTCTTCTGCCCGGTGGCCCTCCGTCCCTCCCGCATTCTCAGTCCACGTGGGGCTGACCCCTCCACCAGGCTCCATGGGGGAGCCCGTGACCCAGGCCTAGCCAATGAGAGCCCTGTGTGTCCTCCACCACCATAATGTCAGAAGTGGGCATGTGGTTGGGTGCAGGGCTCACACCTGTAATCCCAGCACTATGGGAGGCTGAAGCAAGAGGATCATCTGACGCCAGGAGTTTGAGACCAGCCTGGGTAACATAGTGAGATGTTGTCTCTACAAAAAAATACAGAAGTTAGACAGGTGTGGTGGCATATACCCGTAGTCCCAGCTACGTGGGAAGCTGAAATGGGAAGAGCCTTGAGCCCAGGAGTTCAAGGCTGCAGTGAGCTATGTTCATATCCCTGTACTTCAGCCTGGGCAATAGAGCAAGACCCTGTCTCTAAAAAAATTAATTAATTAAATGTTTTAAATTTTTTATTTAAATTTTTTTAAAGTGTGCTTGTGACCTGGGCTGGACCAATAACAGCCCTTTTCAGGAGTTTTGCTGAACTTTTTTTATGAGTCAGAGTCTCTGTTACCCAGGCTGCCATGCAGTGGTATGATCACGGCCCCTCACAGCCTCGGCCTCCTGGGCACGGTCAATCCTTCCACCTCAGCTTCCCAAGTAGCTGGGACTACCAGCGTGTGCCACCAGGCCCAGATAATTTTTTGATTTCTTGTAAAGATGAGGTCTTGCTATGTTGCCCAGGCTGAAACTCCTGGACTCAAGTCACTGTGCCTGGCCTTGCTGAACCATTTAGAGAGAAGGCACTGTCTCACTGTGGGTCGCCATGGTGCTGCGGTGTGAGTCTGAAGTTACTGAGTGCCGTCTCGCTGGCCCCAGGGTGAGAAACAGTCTGAGGATGAAGCCCATTCAGGGAGAAGCTGCACAGAGAGACGCAAGGAAAAAGGCTCCTGCTGACATCATCTGTGTGCCTGGATCCAGCCGTGCCTGAAAATAGAAACCTCTAAGATGCTTAGCTACTTGGATCAACAAATTCCTTTTAAGGAATTTGATGCCACTTATGACTGAAGGACTCTGAGTGTCACACCCGCCTGGGGACAACAAGACAGAGGCAGGAGGCCCCATTAGGAGGCAAAACCCAAAGTCAGAATGGCCAGGTTGTCCAATCAGCCAGGACTGCTGGGACTTTGGCTTATGTTCTTCTTTTTTTTTCAGTCAGAGTCTCACTCTTACCCAGGCTGGAGTGGCACATTCACGGCTACCACAGCCTCGACCTGCTGGGCTCAGGCAATCCTTCTACCTCAGCCTTCCAAGTAGCCAGAACTACAGGTGCATGCTACCACGCCCGGCTTATTTTTTTATTATTGTAGAGACAAGGTCTCACCAAGTTGCCCAGGCTGGTCTCGAACTCCTGAGCTCAAGCAGTCCTCTCGCCTCAGCCTCCCAAAGTGCTGGGATCACATGTGCTTATGGGAAAGGCCGTCTACACATTCCTCCCAATAGGAGGCTTGGATGGGCAATCGCCACTAGGCCAGCCCTTAATGAGGCGGTCTCTTTACCTGGCCCCACTTCGGGCTATCCGGTCTCTGCTCAGACTCCCCTGTGGGTGAGGACTGCCCTGCCCTGACTCACTTGGGCCAGGAACCAAGAGCACAGCTAGAAGGTTCTTCATCCAAGCCAGTTCTATTCTCTTGCCACTCCACTGGCCCTAGGTCCACCCTTAGGCCGGGCTTGGTGTCTCATGCCTGTAATCCCAGCACTTTGGGAGGCCAAGGCAGGAGGATTGCTTGAGCCCAGAAGTTTGAGACCAGCCTGGGCAGCATAGCACAACCTTGTCTCTACAAAAAACCAACACAATTAGCCAGGCATGGTGGCACATGCCTGTAGTTCCAGCTACTCAGGAGGCTGAGGCAGAAGGATTGCCTTAGCCCAGGAGGAGGAGGCTACGGTGAGCCATGAATGTGGTACCACATTCCAGCTTGGGCAACAGAGCGATATCCTGACTCAAAAAAAAAAAAATCTAGGTCTGGCCTCCAGAGCGACACTGGAAAAGTCCAGGCCCACCCCCAAAGCAGCCCTTCACTCACTTTATAAGATCCACCATGTCCCCTTTCACTGACAGGGGCTGTATTCACTGCACGAAGCAGAAACCAGACGCCCACATGCAGGGATGGCTAGAACCGCCTGACAACACAGCTAGGGCTGGCGGCTGGAGCCGGTGTCACCGCTCTGCAAGGTCCTCTATGTTCCGTTCCTTTCTCTTTTGGTTCCACCATCCTTAGTAGGCAGCTCTTGACCCCCTGGTTGTCACACAGACCCCACCCCAAACCCCAAGCAGGTCAGAGACAAGGAAAGCCACAAGGAGATAAAGCTTGGCCAGAATACTTCTGCCTATGTCATGTGGCCAGAACTGTGTCCTGTGGCCTCCCCAGGTTGCCTTTTGTTGTTTCTTTGTTTAAATCTGGACACATCTCAAGTAAAACAATGGCGCCACTGTAGAGAAGACCAGGAGAATGGGCTTCGGGGAAGAGACAGGCAGCTGCACTGAAGCTTCTCCAGACAGAATCCTTCTGCTGAAAGCAGCGTCAGAGCAAGGCCTTGCACTGCCCTGGGGGTAGGCGGTGTCAGACCCCAACTTGAGTCCAGCCTCCCCACCTCCTCACCTGTGAGGTAGTCCTACAGTCTTTGAGCTCCTGGCTACTCATCTGTCTGATGAAGATATATGCGCTTTACTCAAGGGCTTCCGGGGTGATTAGAGTCCTGTATGCAAAACGCCTTCACATTTTTTTTTTTAGTTGGATCCTCACTGTCACCCAGGCTGGAGTGCAGTGGCATGCTCATGGCCACTGCAGCCTTGACCTACTGGGCTCAGGCGATCTTCTACCTCAGCCTTCTAAGTAGCTGAAACTAGAGGTGTGCACCACCATGCCCAGCTAATTTTTTTATTTATTGTAGAGACGAGGTCTCACCATGTTGCCCAGGTTGGTCTCAAGCTCCTGGACTCGCAATCCTCTCACCTCCACCTTCCAAAGTGCTGGGATGACAGGCATGAGCCACCACGCCCAGCCTTGAACCCTTTTATTTTATTTTATTTTATTTTATTTTATTTTATTTTTTATTTTAGTCAGAGTCTCACTCGGTCACCCAGGCTGGAGCGCAGTGGTATGCTCACAGCCACCACAGCCTTGACTTGCTGGGCTCAGGCAATCCTTCCGCCTCAGCCTTCCAAGTAGCTGGAACTACAGGTGCACACCACTGTGCCCAGCTAATTTTTTTATTTATTGTAGAGAGGAAGTCTCACCAAGTTGCCCCAGCTGGTCTCAAACCTATGGGCTCAGGCAATCCTCTCGCCTCTGCCTCCCAAAGTTCTGGGATTACAGGCATGAGCCACCACACCTGGCACATTTTAGACACTCAAGTCATGTGCGTTCTCCTCCTGCTTCCTGGAATTGCCCACCATGTGACGTGTTTCTAACGCTCTCCTCCCGGGCAAGCTCCCAGGTTCTGCTCCAATGTTTCTTTCCAAAGGCATCCCCGGATGGAAGAGAAAACGCCATTGTGTCTCGCACCGCAGAGGACATGGGCCGAGGTAGCGGCCTTTGGGGGTCTCAGGAGCCCAGAATGTCGCAGGGAAGGGGAACCCCACACTTGCTTCTCCTGCTCCTGGGGCTTCTGGCCTGTTGAGGACAGACAGAAGTGGCTTGGTGGTGCCCGCATGTGGTTGGGCTGTACCCAGGTAGAGCAGGGCCCAGAGTCGTCAGGGCCCCCAACTTCCCTCCTCTAATCTAGTCCCTGCACAACTCTGACACATCCACCAATTGCAGCTGGAGAAACTGGATCCCAGAGAGCGAGGACCTGCCAGGGCCTGTGAGCAGGAGAAGGCTCGCTTGGGCTGCTTGGTCCAGGGAGGCAGGAAGCGGAGCCCTGGCTGCACCTCCTCCCTCCACCTCCATGGGTGGCCGTGCCCACACCAGGAGAGCCATGCACTCCTCAGCTACCCCATCAGATGGTGGCTTTGCCTCCCATAGGAAGGAGAGTGAGGAGGTGGTGACGGGGGCTGCGGTAGGCCAAGGGTGCCTGCCCCCAAAAGATGTCTATATTGTAATCCCCGGAACCCATGACTACATCACCATACACAGCAGCAGGAACGCCGCTGATGCTCGTGTTAAGAGTCTTGAGAGGCTGGGCTCGGTGGCTCAGCCTGTAATCCCAGCACTTTGGGAAACCGATGCAAGTGGATTGCCCGAGCCCGCAGGTTCGAGACCCACCTGGGCAACTTGGCGAGACCTTGCCTCTACAATAAATCCAAAATGAGCCGGGCGTGGTAGTGTACGTCTGTAGTTCCGGCTGCTCGGAAGGCTGAGGCGGAAGGATCGCCGGAGCCCAGCAGGTCGAGGCTGCAGTGGCCGGGAGCGTGCCATGCACTCCAGCCTGGGCGATGGAGTGAGACTCCAACTCAAAAAAAAAAGAGTCTTGGGATGGGAAGATTGTCCTGCCTTGCCCAGTGGGCTCAGTGTCCTCACAAAGGTCCTTATGAGAAAAGACAGGAAGGTCAAAGGCAGAAGAAGGGGAGGGGCTGAGGAGCAATGTGTGTGCTGGCAGCCTCCAGGAGGGAAAGAAGGCAAGGACATGGGCTCCCTCCCCGCCCCAGGTGTTACCTCCCTAAGACTCACGTAGGACTTCCGACCTTCAGAACTGCAAGAGAGTTCAAGTGTGTGTCATGGCGTGGCTTGACGGCTCACACCTGTAATCCCAGCACTTTGGGAGGCAGAGGAAGGAGAATTGCTTGAGCCTGGAAGCTGGAGACCAGCTTGGGCAATATAGCAAGACCTTATCTCTACAAAAAAAAAAAAAATCACAAAAATTAGCCGGATGTGGGGGTGGGCACCTATAGCCAGATGCGGGGCTGAGACAGAAGGATTGCCTGAGCTCAGGATGTCGAGGCTGTCGTGAGTCATGATGGTGTTGATGCACTCTAGTCTGGGCAACAGAGTAAGACCTCTACTTTAGAAAGAAAAAAAAAAAAAGGTTGGGCTCAGTGGCTCAACCTGTAATCCCAGCACTTTGGGAGACCGAGGTGAGTGGATTGCCTGAGCCCACCGGTTCAAGACCAGCCCGGGGAACTTAAGGAGACCTTGTCTCTACAATAAAATTAAAAATAGCCGGGCATGGTAGCACGCGTCTGTAGTTCCAGGCAGTTCGGAAGGTTGAGGCGGAAGGATTGCTGAAACCAGAGGGTCGGCACTGGGGTGGCCATGAGCATGCACGCCACTGCACTCCAGCCTGGGCAAAGGAGTGAGACTCCAACTCAAAAAAAAAAAAGACTAGCTCATGCCTGTCATCCCAGCACTTTGGGAGGTCGAGGCGAGAGGATTGCCTGACCTCAAGGTTTCAAGACCAGCCTGGGCAACTTGGTGAGACCTCATCTCTACAATAAATCAAGAAAAATTAGCGGGGCGTGGTGGCATGTGCCTGTGGTTCCAGCTACTTGGAAGGCTGAGGCAGAAAGATCGCCTGAGCCCTGCAGGTAGAGGCTGCAGTGGCCATGAGTGTGGCACTGCACTCCAGCCTGGGTGACAGTGAAACTCCGACTCGAAAACAACAACAACATGTATCGTTTCAGCCACTAAGTTTTGGTAATTTGTCAGGAAACTAAAACAGAGCTGAAAAGAGAAAGGACCATGGGAAATGGGGAAGGAGGAAGCCTCCCCAAGGATGTGGTGTCTGCAGTCACCCAGGATTCCAGGGAGCTCTGGAATGTCCCTCTCCACTCACCCTGCCAGTTGGGTGTTTCCTCTGTTCTCCAAGCCTCTTCAACACCCCTCCCGTGTGTAGCCTTCCCTGAGCTGACTCGTCCTGGCTGAGCCGCCCCCATTTTAGATGACCCAGCTTGGTGCTGCGGCTGTGTCTGTCCATCTATCTGAGTCCCTCCTTAGAGGGGAAGCTCCGTGGGGGTTGGAGCTGTGGTCGTTTTTCCTTCAAGTGTGTTGGATCAAGTGAATTAAGCTAGTGCTCTGCATCTCAGACCTAAGCCCCTGGGTGTCTCTGATTTCTTCGCTGGCCCAGCCATCCATAGCTCATTCCTCCCAGTGGGAGCTGCTCCTCCTCCTCTGACAAGCTCCCTTTCAGTGTCCTCTCATGGCCATCGGTATCCACGTCACCATGGACACCTGGAATGTTGTTTGCACATCTACCACCGATGTCCTTCCCCAAGGAATTCTGAACCAGGACGCAGAGTTTCCAGTCCAGGCTAGTGGTTGCCCAGAGGGGAGGCACAGGAGCCCAGTGCTGCTGTTTTCCCTGGACATTTTCCACCCAGGGATGTTTTCTGAACATCCCGGAAAGCAGGTGGGAAGGCAGAGGGCAGAGAGGGCAGAAGAGGGGACTTTCTGGGCCCTTTCTTTGCCCTCGCAGTGCCCTGTTGCTGGCGTCAGTCCAGCCCCAAGGCCCAGCGGCAGCTCTGCCTGCAGTCCCTGCGGCGTCTCTGGGGTCTTTCCAGCAGATTTCCTGTTCTGTTTAGCCCTGCCAGAGTCGATTTCTATCACTCGCAACCAGCATCCTCAAAAGCTTAGAATGAGAGAGCCAGAGCCAAGAGCAGCCTTGGCACGTCACACACAGGGTGCATTCCCGGCCAAATATGGAAAGCCTCGCGTCCCCAGAGGTCACACGTGTGGCCCCCTGCCATGCAGAACACCGTAAAGGACCCGGAAGGGGGCAGGAGCCTATTGTTCTGTGGGCCTGGCTGCAGGGTGGGGGCCAGGAGAGGCATCAGAGCCAAGTCACAGGCTGGAGCGAAGCAGGAAGGAAGGCTGAGAATTGGGACACAGAGGAGCAGAGACCAAGGATGCCAGACGGGAGGGACGGAAGCCCCGGGAGCAGGCCGGGCCAAGCAGGGCCCTTCAGGTGCCAGAGAGCCCGCCCTGATCAAGGCCCCAGGCAGGTCGGGGCTATGGGTGTGAACACCCGCCTCAAAGGCCCAGGATCCCTTGTTAGAGCCGCTGAGTCACCATTCCAGACCCTGAGCCCCAGTGAAACCTAAGTCTGGATCACAAAGTTCATGCACCTGTCTCACAGGAGGAGTCCAGGGCTGGACATCTGCTCCTCTCTGCTCTGATTATAATGCAGTCCTAGTGAGCTTGGCTGGCTAACTAGATTCTCAGCCCATGAAGGACTGGATGCCCATGCTAGAAATGGAGAAGCCAGCTGGGCACGATGGCTCACACCTGTAACCCGAGCATGTTGGGAGACCAGGGTGGGAGGATCACTTACAGGCAGGAGTTTGAGACCAGTCTGGGCAGCATAGCAAGACCCTGCCTGATGACGTGCCCCTGTAGTCCCAGCTACTCTGGAGGCTGAGGCTGAACGATTGCTTGAGCCCAGGAGTTCGGCTGTGAGCCATAATTCCGCCACTGCACTCCAGCCTGGGTGACAGAGTGAGACCCCAACTAGATGGATGGATGGATAGATAGATAGATAGATAGATAGATAGATAGATAGATAGATCAGAGATGCTATCTGAGGACTGACAGTAACAGCATCCAGAACTGGTGTGTAACAGCTGGGTCTTTTTTTTTTTTCTTTTGAGTTGGAGTTTCACTCTGTCACCCAGGCTGGAGTGCAGTGGCATGCACATGGTCACCGCAGCTTCAACCTGCTGGACTCAGGTAATCCTCCCACCTCAGCCCTCCAAGTAGTTAGAACTACAGGCATGTGCCACCACGCCCAGCTAATCAGTCCGGCCTCTCAACTCCAGTCCTGATGACATCTGGGCCAGCTCCTTCTCCACTGCAAGGCACTGTCCTGGGTGCTGCACAACATTTACCTGTGTCTCTGGCCTCTACCCATAAGATGCCAGCGGCACCCTCCAATTTGTGCCCACCAAGGCTGTCTCCAGATGCAGCTGTCCCCTGGAGAGATAAAGTCCCCCGAGGTAGAGAACCACGGTGCTGCAGAAGAGTGGGAAGCCGTTAAAAAATACTCCCAGGCCAGGTTCAGTGGCTCAGTCTGTAACCCGAGCACTTTGGAAGGCTGAGGCAAGAGGATTGCCTGAGCCCGTGGGTTCAAGACCAGCCTAGGCAACTTGGCGAGACCTCGTCTCTACAATCAATCAAAAATTAGCCGGGTGTGATAGTGCACGCCTGTAGTTCTAGCTATTTGAAAAGCTGAGTCGGAAGAATCGCCAGCTCTCAGCAGGTCGACGCTGGGGTGGCCGTGAGTGTGCCACTGCATTCCAGCCTGGGCAACAGAGTGAGACTCTGACTCAAAAAAGAAATGTGATGCTCAGCGTTGGAGGTGGGGCCTGGCACTAGGGGATGGGGCTATGGAGGCAGAATGACTTGGTACCCTTCTCCAGGGAACGAGTGAGTTCTCACTCTGTCAGTTCACACGTAACTGGGTGTTTAAAGAGCCGGGGCCCTCATCCTGTCTCCTGCCTCCGCTCTCGCCATGTGACAGGCGTGACACGCTGGCTCTCGCCTCACCGTCCACATGAACGGAAGCTCCCTGAGGCCTCACCAGAAGCCTGCAGATGCTGGCGCCATGCAGAAGCCGAATAAACCACTCTTTATAAATCACTCAGCCTCAGGTGCTCCTTTATAGCGATGGACACAGACACATACATCCCATGTTTTAAAAAATAAATCAACAAACAGGATTGACAAAATTCCGTGGGTGAGTCAAGGTCATGCAGCTAGTGTGCATCCAAGCCAGACTGGGACCGAGGGCCTCTGACTCCTGGTGGGCCCTCTAGCCCCACCCCCACCCCACTGATGGGTGTTCACCAAAAGCAGCAGGACGGTGCTGACCAGCCCATGGAAGTCGCTGTCCCAGAAGGCAAGCATGGGTCCTGAACCCCCAAATGTGACAGCTCTTCACAGGAGGACGGGTGCACAGGGGATGTTCTGCGTCTCTTGTCACTCTTTGCCAGTACTTAGCACAGGGAGATCTTCCCTCAATATTGGTTGAATTAAATTAGATGTTAACGGTTTCTAGATGGCTTCTGTGCCAGTTTTGGACTGGGAGAGGTTATGTGTTTAAGTCTTCTCTGATGACACCCTCTCAGTACTCCAAGGCCAGCCCATTCCTGCTTCCTTCCCCACGCCTGTTCCGGGTGGTCTCTCCCATGACACCTCCCACCTCTCCCCAGTACTGTGACCTGCTATGTTTGTCACATAGAGCAAGAGACTGTAAGAATCTCTGTATCTTGCTGGGTGTGGTGGCTCATGCCTATAATCCCAACACTTTGGGAGGCAGAGGTGAGAGGATTGCCTGAGTCCAGGAGTTCAAGACCAGCCTAGGCAACTTGGTGAGACCTTGTCTCTACAATCAATCAATAAATAAATAGCCAGGTGTGGTGGCACATGCCTGTGGTTCCAGTTACTTGCAAGGTTGAGGCAAAAAGATCACATGAGCCCAGCAGGTAGAGACTACAGTGGCTGTGAGCATGTCACTGCACTCCAGCCTGGGAAACAGAATGAGACTCTGACTCAAAAAAAAAAAAAAAGAAACTGTATCCCACGCAGAGCAATCAGATAACTGGGTTGTCACAAGGTGGAGGTGTCTTCTCATTTCTTTATTTTTATTTTTTTATAGACGAATTTTTGCTATGTTGCCCAGGCTGGTCTCAAACTCCTGGGCTCAGGCAATCCTCCCACCTCAGTCTCCCAGGTAGCTGGGATCACAGGCACAAGGTACTGCACCTGACTTCTGTCTCAGTTGTGGTTTGTAGTGTGTGTGTGTCCCTTCTCCCTCAGCCATCAGGGGTAGGGAACATTGAGAGCTGACCCTGGGGTCATAATCAGAAAACACATACATGGCAGCTGGGGGTGTCTCCAATCATTGCATCTTTTTTTTTCTTAGGACATCATGACCAAAACCAGGAGCTGAGATGGACAAGATGCCATCTGGTACATGTGCAGGTGGCCACACATGTATAAGAACACTGAGTGGGCCAGGCATGGTGGCTCACACCTGTAATCCCAACACTTTGGGAGACCAAGGTAAGAGGACTGCTTGAGCCCAGGGGTTCGAGACCAGTCTGGCTGATGTGATGAGACCTTGTCTCTACATTAAATTTTTAAAAATTAGCCAGGCATGGTGGTGTGTGACTGTGGTTCCAGCTACTCGGAAGGCTGAAACACGGAAGAATTGCCTGAGCCCAGCAGGTCAAGGCTGCAGCGGCTGTGAGCGTGCCACTGCACTCCAGCCTGGGCAGCAGAGTGAGACTCTGACTCAAAAAAAAAAAAAGAATGCTGAGTAGATACGGGTGTGCAGAAGAGCAGGGGTGGGTGCGGGGGGTCCATGAGGAACCGTGCATGTGTACCCCGCACACACAGCCTGCACCCACATTTTCTGTTGGGGTGATTCAGGGTCTGCATTAGGTTGTTGGAAATAGATGCTCCAGGAGTGGCCTCCTCCACTGCAAGGGCTGAACCAGCGTCTCCTTGTGTGGTGGGAATGGGTACCATGGTGCCTTCTACCAGGCTGGACCCAGAGGGGGACTGGAAGAGAACGAAGCCTCTGAGCAGGGGTACTGCAGCCACAGTCAGGCCTCCATGCAGGGACCGCCAGGAAGAATGACCCGTGGCGGGTGTGCAGGGCTCCCGGACCATGGTCACTGTCTGGGAGGGTCACATCTCTGGACCCCAAGTTGGAAGCATCAGCCCAGCAGACACCCAGGGCCAGGGCAGACCCCCATGCTCACCCCAGGAGAGGTGAGTGGGCAGACACGCCTGCCAGGACAGGAAATTCACATCACTGAAATTCCCAAAGGTCTGTCCTAAGACATCTCAGCTAAAATTCAAACTCAAGCTGGGCACAGTATAATTACTCCCACAATCCCAGAATGCTGGGAGGCTGAGGTAGGAAGATAACTTGAACCTAGAAACTCAAGACCAGCCTGGACAACACAGTGAGACAAAAAAAATTTTAAAATCAGCCGAACATAGAGGCACACACCTGTAGTTCCAGCTACTCAGGAGACCGAGGCAGGAATATCCCTTAAGCTCAGGGGTTCGAGGCTGCAGTGAGCCACTGCACTCCAGCCTTGGCAACAGAGCAAGAACCTGTCTATAAAAATAAATAAACAGGGCCAGGCACAGGGCTTACGCCTGTCATCCCAGCACTTGGGAGGCCAAGGCAGGAGGATTGCTTGAACCCAGGAGTCCGAGACCAACCTGGGCAACATAGCAAGACCTCCTCTCTCTATATAAATAAGTACATAAATTAAATAATAAAATGCATGCTCAGCCACAGAAGATATTGCCTCATTCTAGTCCCAGCCACCCCAGGTGCTAGTTCCCAGTCCAGAGTCCAAGACAAGCTGTCATTCCTACCTTGCTGCCAGAACCAGGAGAGAGACCTGCACGCGGAGAATGACAGTCCTAGAAGGCCCTGGGGTCACCTTTTAGTGTGACCGAGATGACCCCGGAACTCCTGAATTGGGAAGAAAGCGCAGCAGGGAAGCGGATGAAGAGTCACGCTGAGAAAAAACTTGGAGGACGTGTCCCTGGCCCTGTGCCAAGCGCTGTGTCATCCGCCAACTCAGGCATCCTGAAAGCCGTGCCAGGGGCATCAGGCATGAGGCCGCTTGACAGACAGAGGCGCATACCCAGGCTCGGAAAGCGGAAGTGACTTTCATGATGCCACACAGCTGTCGTGTGGCAGACCAGGGACTCAAACAAGGTCAAGAACAAGGTACAAAATGTTCAGCAGTCAGTCGGCTGGCTCAACAAACAGTTTATTTACGGAACACTGGGCAGCCCCTGACACTTCTTGGTAGAGGAACATTGAACAGCCTGGAAAGATGCTCAAGAGCCATAGCTGGGTGAGGGAAAAGGAGGTTACAAATTAGCATGTGCAAGCCGGGCTCGGTGGCTCAGCCTGTAATCCCGTGCTTTGGGAGGCTGAGGTGAGTGGAATGCCTAAGCCTGCGGGTTCGAGACCCACCTGGACAACTTGGCAAGACCCCATCTCTACAATAAGTCAAAAAATTAGCCGGGCATGGTAGCGCGCGCCTGTAGTTCCAGCCACTTGGAAGGCTGAGGCTGAAGGATCACTGGAGCCCAACAGGTGAAGGCTGCGGTGGCCGGGAGCGGCCACTGCACTCCAGTTTGAGTGACAGAGTGAGACTCTAACTCAAAAAAAAAATCAGCATGTGCAGATGAG
This sequence comes from Carlito syrichta, assembly GCF_000164805.1. Taxonomy (NCBI): domain Eukaryota; kingdom Metazoa; phylum Chordata; class Mammalia; order Primates; family Tarsiidae; genus Carlito; species Carlito syrichta. Next base: position 52,039 of record NW_007233414.1, on the reverse strand, counting down.
TCATTAAAAAATAAAATAAGCAGCTGGGCATGGTGGCGTGCGCCTATAGTTCCAGCTACTTGGAAGGCTGAGGCGGAAGGATCGCCTGAGCCCAACAGACTGAAGCTGCGGTGGCTGTGAGTGTGCCACTGCACTCCAATCTAGGTGACAGAGTGAGACTCTGACTCAAAAAAAAAAAAATTTTTTTAAATAAATAAGAAGCCAGGTGCAGAGGCTCACACCTGGAATCCCAGCACTTTGGGAGGCAGAGGCAAGAGGATTGCCTGACTCCAGGGGTTCGAGACCATACTGGGCAACTTGGCGAGACTCTGTCTCTACAATAAATCATAAAATTAGCTGGACTTGGTGGTGCATACCTGTAGCTCCAGCTACTTTGAAGGCTGAGGCAGAAGGATCAAGGCTGTGGTGGCTGTGAGCGTGCCACTCCAGCCTGGGCGACAGAGTAAGACTCTGACTCTAAAATAAAATAAAATAAAATAAAATAATGAAATGAGATAAAATGAAATGAAATAAAGTAAAATAAAATAAGGATGCCTCTCAGAGCCTACTCTGATTTGGGAGGCAGCCCAGTAAAACAAAACACTAAATAAATAAATTACTAAAATAATAAAATACAAGGGTATGACTAAAAAGAAAAATCAAAGACCAGGCACAGTAGCTCACTTGGTAATCCCAGCAGTTTGGGAAGCCAAGGAGGGAGGATTGTGTGAGCCCAAGAGTTCGAGACCACCCTGGGCAACATAGCAAGACCTCATCTCTACAAAAATAAAAAAATTAACCAGGCATGGTGGCACACCTATAGTCCTTGCTACTCAGGGGGCTGAAGCAGAAAGATCACCTGAGTCTAGGAGGTCAACAAGCTGTGATCGTGCCACTGAATTCTAGCCTAGGTGACAGAGTGAGACCCTGACTCAAAAAAACTAACTAAATGGCCGGGCTCGGTGGCTCAGCCTGTAATCCCACGCCTTTGGGAGGCTGAGGTGAGTGGATTGCCTGAGCCCACGGGTTCGAGACCCGCCTGGGCAACTTGGCGAGACCTCATCTCTACAATAAAGCAAAAATTAGCTGGGTGTGGTAGCGTGTGCCTATAGTTCCGGCTACTTGGAAAGCTGAGGCAGAAGGATCGCCAGAGCCTAGCAGATCAAGGCTGCGGTGGCCGGGAGCGGCCACTGCACTCCAGTCTGGGCAACAGAGTGAGACTCCAACTCAAAAAAAAAAACAACAGAAAACTAACTAAATAAAAAATACCAAGAGCAGCAACGTGATTCAGTCATCTAGAATTGTGGGTCTCAACCCTATGAGACCCAACATTGCTCCCTTTAAAACATTTTTTAAAATATTTTGTAACTATTTAATAACCGGAAAGTAAATATGATGCTATAATCTACCTACAGTCATAATATTTCTAAACAATATGATTAAACTATATCATAAAGGAGAAGGGCTGGGTACAGGAACTCATACCTGTAATCCCAGTACTGTGAGAGGCCAAAGCAGGAATATCACTAGAGGCCAGGAGTTTGAGATCAACCTGGGCAACAAAGACCACCACCCAAAAACAAAACAAAACAACTATATTATAAAGAAGAAAAAATAAGGCCGGGCGTGGTGGCTGACGTCTATAATCCCAGCACTTTGGGAGGTCAAGGAAAGAGGATTGCCTGAGCCATGGGTTTCAGACCAGCCTGGGCAACTTGGCGAGACCTCGTCTCTACCAAAAATCAAAGAATTAGCCAGGTGTTGTGGCACATGCCTGTGGTTCCAGATACTTGGAAGACTGAGATGGAAGGATCACCTGAGCCCAGCAAGCTGAAGTCATGGTAGCCGTGAGCATGCCACTGCCCTCCGGCCTGGGCGACACAGACATCGACTTAAAAAAAAAAAAAAAAAAGAAGAAGAAATAATTTATAATAAAACCACATGCATTTCAATATGTAAATGTTCACGAATGACACAGTCAACCTGAAATGCTTACAAGACCTGACAATTAAGTTCGCGAACTTGCCACCGTGCATTTATGTTGACAGCACCGTACAAACAACTCGGTAAGGTTTCATAACCTTGGTATTTCAGTGTCTCTCAGCTGTGTTCATGTCAATGTGTCGCGGTGCCTTGCCAAGTGGTGTTCATTATTGTTGCATGTTTTTGTGTGCTGTTGTGAGAATGTCAAAGTTTGAATTAATGAACATTAAACTTCTTTTTTTTTTTTGAGTTGGAGTCTCACTCTGTCGTCCAGACTGGAATGCAGTGGCCGCTCCCGGCCACCGCAGCCTTGACCTGCTGGGCTCCGGAGATCCTTCCGTCTCAGCCTTCCAAGTAACTGGAACTACAGGTGTGCACTACCACACCCGGCTAATTTTTTTGATTTATTGTAGAGATGAGGTCTTGCCAAGTTGCCCAGGTGGGTCTCAAACCCACGGGCTCAGGCAATCCACTCACCTCAGCCTCCCAAAGGCACAGAATTACAGGCTGAGCCACCGAGCCCGGCTTCTTTTTTTTTTTTTTTTTTTGAATAGGACTCTCTCTCTGTCACTCAGGCTAGAGTGCAATGGCATGCTCATAGCCACTGCAGCCTCGGTCTGCTGGACTCAGGCAATCCTTCCACCTCAGCCTTCAAAGCAGCTGGAACTACAGCACGCGCCACCAAGCCCAGTTAATTTTTCCTTTTTACTTATTGTAGAAACGAGGTCTCACCAAGTTGCCCAGGCTGGTCTCAAACCCCTGGATTCAGGCAGTCCTCTCTCCTCCACCTCCCAAAATGCCGGGATTATAGGCATGAGCCACCGCGCCCAGCAACTTTCTTGCTAAACTTTGCAAGAGTGGAAGTGAAATCAAGGATGTGTTAGTCCAAGTTTATGGGAATAATGTCATAAAGAAAACAGCAGTGAACAAATGGATTAAACATTTTTCTAAGAGAAGAGAAAGCGTCACTGATGAAGACAGGTCAGGACAGCCAGTAACGAGCAGAACTGAAGAAAACATTGCAAAAATTCACTAAATTGTGCAACAAAATCATCAACTGACTGTGAGAAGCATAGCAAATAAACATCAATATAGAAACAGTTAGGAAAATCTTAACTGAAAATCTTGGGCCGGGCGCGGGAAGCTCTCCAGTGTATGGCGAGACATGGGTAGAACTCCTGGCTTTTGCCCACTGGAGGCCAGCAGCACCCTCTCCAGTTGTGACCATCCAAAAGGTCTCCAGGCATCACCAAACATCCCTGGGAGAGGACCACCAGGTTAGAGTAATCCAGGCAGGACTTTAGTAAAGGCACAACCCAAGCCAGGTCTGGAGATGTGGGGAGGTTCTCAGAACTGGAGATAAGTGGGTCAGTGTTCCCGGTGGGCAGGGGGATAGGAAGGACATGGCGTCATAAGAGGTGGTGGCTGGTATGGAGGGTGAGTGGACATGGGTCAGGGAGGCCACGTGCATGTGGAGAGAGAAAAGCCATGATCACGTGGCAGGAAGGAGGAAGCAGCAGCCTTCCTTCCAGTTCCTCTCATTCATTCGTTCATTTATTTTAGAGACAGGGTCTCACTCTGCCACCCAGATTGGAGAGCAGTGGCAGGATCTTGACCTCCTGGGCTCAGGCGATCCTTCGACCTCAGTCTCTCAAGTAGCTGGAACTACAGGTGCGTGCCACCACACACAGCTAATTTTTAAATTTTTTGTAGAGATGAGGTCCAGCTATGTAGCCCAGACTGGTCTTGAACTCCTAGGTTCAAGCAATCCTCCTACCTCAGCCTCCCAACATGCTGGGATTACAGGCATGGGCCACTGCACCCAATTTTCCCAGTTCCTCTTGACATCACACCCTGCCTAGGGTGAGGACCCCCGATTAAGTCGGCAACCAGGAATGATGCGGGGTGAGGAGCCCATGACGGTCAGAGGTCACGCTGGTCACTGGGTCTTTCAGTGCATGCCACCTCCCCAGGAAGTTAAGCTGAACTCTCAGACTATCAGCTGAGTCGCAGACCCCGCAGTGTGGAGACCTGCCTCTCTGTTTTGTGACCTCCACGCATCCTCGGCCTCCAGACAGCCATGCCTTCTTGGCACTGGCAGCCCCTTGCCACCTCCTTGCCTTCAGCGGGCAGCGGAGGGGCATGAGGGCTCCTGGCCCGTGTCCCTGCGAGGAACACAAACACCCTGGCTGTCAGAGAGGAGCCTCCCATGACACCCCCTCACCTCCCCCCGGGGAAGAAGGGCTTCTCAGACAATCCTTGGCCGCTGCACTCGGTCTTGACTGGAGCAATTAGAGACGGAGTCGGGTGACGTCATGCCTCTGCAGAGGAGGAAGGATGACTTTGAGCAAGACGCTCTGGCTTGTCCAGTGGGCAAGACGTGACAAGGTGCAGCATTCCCGCACTGCCATTCTGATGTGATGGCAGAGGTCGCCCTGGGCGAGTCCCTAGGGCCGAGAGGAGGTGGCGGCCATGGCTCTGTCCGCCCAACTTGCATCCCCATGCCCCTTCCTCTGCTACCCCTGGGGACTTCCCTCCCCACTCCAGGGAGTACTTCAGTGCTGGTGCCAAGCTGGGGTCCCTACCTGCTTCCAAGAGGGTGAGGGTGGGCAGGTGACCCAGGCCACCCCAACAGAGGCTCCTCCATGGGTTGACTGGTTCTTTAATAGACATAGTCTCCAGCAGGATTAGTTCAGTCTTCCCTGGCTAGGACAGACAGAAGTCATGTGTCCAGGGATGTATTAACCTGGAAAGATGTGAGCCTAGGTACCAGCTGTCATCTTCCTGACACAGGAAGAAAGCCTGTCTGCAGAATAAAGCCAGTACACAGAAGGAGATGACACTGAAAGCCCAAAAGAGAGAAAAAGCCCAGATGACATTGTTTAAACCACTGGATTGAACTGTGCCTGAAGGTGGTGCCCAGTTGTGAATTAATAAATTCTCTTTTTGCTTAAGCTAGTTTGACTCGGGTCTCTGTAACTTGCAACTGAAATAGTCCCAACCAATGCAACCTTTCCACACTGTCTCTCCAAGTTGGGCCGTGAGATGGGTACTAAGTGCAGGGAGGGGTATAATATTCCAGCCTTTACTAGGGCCTGAGCCAGGGAACCCCAGAGCCCTCACACATCTCTCCTGCCACATGCGTTGACCGTCTCTGGGCATTAGCCTTGTGGAACGGGGCTCGCCTTACCTCACCCATGGCCCATGCCACCATGCACAATTTCCAGGCTCAAATTTGGCAGCCGCCTTGAGTATAAATGTCCCCACCTCAGCCATGTAGAACCTCAGACGTGGAACCTGGGACATGGCCCACAGCAAGCTCTCCCAGGTCGGGCTGTGGGGGAAGGGGGAAGCAGGGGAGCGCAGTATGTAGCACTGGGCAGAGTGGACTCTGCAATATCCACTCCCAACCCAGGAGGTCTGCATCCCATGGTGCACAGGGATGGGGGACAAGGGGGGAGGGTGGCAGGCCCCGGGGCTTGGACCCGCCCACCAGGCCCTGGGGACACCTGGTAGGTTGGAGTTGCTCTCTGATGGCCTCCAGCTCCTGCCTGGGGAACCAACACCACTGCAGCCGAGGAGGACCTGAGTCTCAGAGCCCTGGCCACTGTGCCTGCGTGCGCCTCTGGGCACCCTCATCAGCCTTCCCCACTCTGCCACAAGCAAGACAGTGCCTTCTGCCCCCACCAAAATATTCGTATGTTGAAGCCTTGGCCCCACTGTGACTGTGTTCACACAGAGACAGGGACTTCGGGGGGTAATTAAGGTCCAAGTCCATACCCAAAGGGTGAGTAGGCTCATGACAAAGGAAGTTCTCCCCCTCTTCCTCTCTCCCTGTCTCTCTCTCTCTCTCTCTTTCCCTCTCTCTCTGTCTCTGTCTGTCTCTTTCTCTGTCTCTGTCTCTGTCTCCTCTCTGTCTCTCCTCTCTCTCCTCTCTCTGCTCTCTGTCTCTCTCTCCTGTCTCTCCTCTCTCTCCTCTCTCTGCTCTCTGTCTCTGTCTCTCCTCTCTCTCCTCTCTCGCTCTCTCTCTCTGTTCTTGTTGTCTGTCTCTCTCCACTTCTGTCTCTATCTCTCTCTGTCTCCCTCTGCTGTCTCTGTCTTTGTCTATCTCTGTCGATCTCTCTCTCCTCTCTGTTTCTGTCTCTCTCTCTTGTTCACTCCTCTGTCTCTTTCTCTCTTTCTCAAGCAACAGTCTGCAAGCCAGGAATGAAGCCCTCACCAGGTATGCATCATGCTGGTCCCTGATCTTGGACTTCCAGACTTCAGAGTTGTTTGAGCCTTGCAGTCTATGACATTTTGTTATGTCCAAGCTGAGACCCACTCTTCTCCAGCCCCCATGTCCTCCCTTCTGTAGGGGTGGAGAAGAAATTCTTCCCCCACAATTCTCAGCAGAGACAGTGCACCAGGCATTGTCCTAAGCACGTTCCACATCATAGGTCACAGGTTCCTCATAACAACCCCATGAAGTGAGAAGCGTATAACCTTTACAAAGATGAGGAAACTGGGCCGGGCTCGGTAGCTCGGCCTGTCATCCCAACATTTTGGGAGGCCGAGGTAAGTGGATCACCTGAGCCCGCGGGTTCGAGACCAGCCCAGGCAACTTGGGGAGACCTCGTCTCCACAATAAATAAAAAACTAAGCCAGGCGTGGTAGCACGCACCTGTAATTCTGGTTACTTGGAAGATTGAGGTGGAAGGATCGCCTGAGCCCAGCAGGTTTAGGCTGCAGTGGCCATCAGTGTGCTACTGCACTCCAGCCCAGGTGACAGAGTGAGACTCCAACTCAAAAAAAAAAAAGAGGAAACTGAGTCACAGAGAGAGGTTAAGGAAAAAAGGTCCCACAGTAATACTGTAAAACTGGGTTCAAACCCCAGCAGCCCTCAAAACTGAGAGACTAAGGAAGGAGACAATGAAAACTCTGCTTGCTGTCACCCAGGAGAATGAGTGGAGTGGACATGGGACAGTCCAGCCCCGCATGTAGACACCTGGTCGCACTCTGCTGTGGAATGAACCCAGGTCTCCCAGCTAGGCATAGTCTACGAGAAGTGACCTGCCCCTGTGCCCTTCCAGGGAGATGTCTCTTGACTGTTGTAGCTGTGTGACCCTCCCCTAAGTACACCACGAAAAATAAGAGGTGGGTGTCCTGCCTACTGTGACCACTCCCACATGCTCTGTGTCTAAAAACAGCAGGTGCAGGAGGTGCTGTTGGGGGTATTGCGTGAAATCAGCCCACCTGGCGTGTCCCATGGGGAGTGGGAGGGGGCTTAGGGGTTCATCCGGGCTCAGGACCTGGCATGGATTCTGACTGAGCCCTGAGGAGAGCATCAAAATCTGCTTTATGTCCACACATTCCCGGGCGCTGCAGCCGAGGGTTCACCCCCAGCCCCAGTCCCTTCCAGACCTTTCGGGAAGCCCCATCCAACTCTAGCGGGGTGGCTTCATGACCCAGATAAACTCCCAAAAGTCCTTGTCTGTTGGGGCATTGAGTCCTTCAAGACTTGGCCCCTCGGCCCCAGGGGTCCCCAGTGCCTGGGACTCCAGGCCCAGAAGGACGTGGTGGGTTTTAGCCTCTGGGGGACTGGACTGATTTTGCAGCCCCGGATTCCAGGTGAGGCGCGGAAGCTGGACCTGAAAGCTCCGCCCACGGGGCGCTTCTGGGGTCTCCTTGTGATGGTGCCCAGGACCCACCAGGTGTCGCTGTGTGGCTGGCGGGAGGCCGGTCTCCAGCACCCGCCCGGTGGAGGCGGGAGGCCGGGGTGGAGCCGAGCGGTGGCCTGTCCCCAGTCTCGAGGCCCGCAGAAGCACCCCGAGAAGGCGCTCGTCAGCCTCCGAGCCTGGGGACAAGGCTCTCTCATCGAGGCCCCAAGTGAGTTGAGGGTGATGTGGAGCGACAGTTTCAGCCGTCTGCCGGGCCACACCCACTCAGCTCAGCGAGCCCCTGGGGGACCCGAGGCGCCCCTCACCCTCACCACGCCCCCACACCCCTTCCCAAGACCTCAGCCCAGCTCTCCAGCTGCCCCCCACAACAGGGGCCATTGGTGGCCGTGTGGACGGCCTCATCCCCTGCAGACCCCCGCAAGGCTGGGTCAAAGGCAGGCAGGCTGGGAGGTGCAGGCCGGCCACTTCCAGCCTAAGCTGAAGGCGGGTCACTCAGAGCCGGCAGCCCGGCCCGACCTCCGTCTTCCTTCCTGTCTCCCTGGCCTCCCCAGGGAGGCAGCATGGAGGAGGCGCTGGTCTTTGTCCTCACCAGGTCTAGCCTCTGAACCCTGAGCCTCCACATGGGAGGATCTGGGCTGGCAGGACTTCCCTGAGGTTGGCACCTGCCCAGGTCCACGGGCCGAGGACGGATGACATCCCAGCACCCAGGCACCGTTCTGGCATTTCTGGTTTCCCAGGAGGGCTTCTGAGAGAAGGGGCTGGAGGGGAGCTGGGGTAGGGACCGCCCTCGTCCACCTGGTCCCCCAGGCCTGGGCCTAGCCCTTCCAGCTTCCAGTCCTGCCCTTCCCACAGCCAGGCTGAGGCCGCCATCTGGCTCTTCCCTGGAGGAGGAGGAAGGGCAGGCATTCAGGCGGCGACTCAAAGCCCTCTCAGGGGATGAGACTAGAGGGTGGGGGTAGCAGAGACCCAGGAGAAGCAGGGGACGCCTCCTGGGGGTGGAGGGGACACCTGAGTGCGCAGCTGGCTTACTCAGGAGGTTGTGAGGTTGGGTACAGCCAGTGGCTTCTCAAAGTGTCACAAGGATTGTGGGCGCAGCTACCCAAACAATTCTGTCACAGAGTCACCCACCTTCCTTCCTCCACCAATGCACAGCAACACCCGATCACCTATTCGAGGCTGTGCTGTGCTGGGCGATGTAGGGAGACATCCTGTTTCTTTTCTTTTTTTTGAGTTGGAGCCTCACTCTGTCGCCCAGACCAGAGTGCAGTGGCCACTCCCGGCCACCGCAGCCTCGACCTGCTGGGCTCCGGCGATCCTTCCACCTCAGCCTTCCAAATAGCTGGAACTACAGGCGTGCACTACCACGCCCAGCTGATTTTTTGATTTTTATTGTAGAGATGAGGTCTCGCCAAGTTGCCCAGGCGGGTCTCGAACCCGCGGGCTCAGGCAATCCACTCACCTCAGCCTCTCAAATTGCGGGATTACAGGCTGAGCCACCGAGCCCGGCTGACATCCTATTTCAAAAGGTGTCACAGGCCAAGCAGGGTGGCTCACGCCTATAATCTCAGCATTTTAGGAAGCCAAAGCAGGAAGATCACTTGAGCCCAGGAGTCTGAAACCAGCATGGGCAACATAGTGAGACCTCATCTTTACAAAAATTAAAAAATGAGCCAGACGTGGTGACACATGCCTATAATCCCAACAACTGGGGAGGCTGAGGGGGAAGGATGACCCAAGCCCAGGAGGTCAAGGCTGTAGTGAGCCGTGATCATGTCACTGCACTCCAGCCTGGGTGACAGAGTGAGATGCTGACTCAAAAAAATAAAAATTTTAAAAAGCCAGGCACAGTGGCTCACGCCTGTGATCCCAACACTTTGGGAGGTAGAAGCAAGAGGATTGCCTAAGCTTAGGGGTTCAAGACCAGCCTGGGCAACATGGTGAGAGCTCATCTCCACAATAAATAAATTTTAAAAGTTAACTGGGCATGGTGGCATGTGCCTGTGCTTCCAGCTACTTGGAAGACTGAGGCAGAAGGATCAACTGAGCCCAGCAGCTCGAGGCTGTGGTGACTGTGATCGTGCCACTGCACTCCAGCCTGGGTGACAGAGTGAGACTCTGACTCAAAAAAAAAAAAAAAAAAAAAGGTGCCACAGCTCAGGTGTAGGTAGGGAGATGAGGCTTATGAACACCAAATGCATGAGTGAGTATCTCAGACAGCACTGACTGTGAAATCTCTGCAACAGCTGTGCAGGCCTGTGAGGCCCTAATAAATGTTTTTTGTTTTGTTTTATTTTTTTGAGTCGAAGTCTCACTATGTCACCCAGGCTCAGTCACAGTCACCGCAGCCTTGACCTACTGGGCTCAGGCTATCCTTCGGCCTCAGTCTTCCAAGTAGCTGGAATTACAGGCATGTGCCACCACCACGCCCGGCTCATTTTTTGATTTATTGTAGAGACAAGGTCTCACCAAGTTGCCCAGGCTGGTCTCGAACCCCTGGGCTCAGCCAATCCACTCACCTCTGCCTCCCAAAGTGTTGGGATTACAGGCGTGAGTCGCTGTGCCCAGCCCTAATAAATGTTTACTCCTAAGCATCTATAGCCCAATCATTCCTATCATAAGAAATGCAGGCCAGGCACGGTAGCTCACGTCTATAATCCCAGCACTCTAGGAGGCTGAGGTAGAGGCTGTGGTGGCTGTGAGAGTGCCACTGTACTCAAGCCTGGGCAGCAGAGTAAGACTCCAACTCAAAAAAAAAAAGAAAAAGAAAAAGAAATGCAGTAAAAAAGCAAGACTTCTGGGAGCCCTGCCGGCCTCCATGGCATCCCTGTGCAACCCTGTTCCAAATTTTGCCCCGTGTGTATGCATATGTGCGTGTGCACGCATGTGACCAGGCAAGCCGGCAGCGTCTGTGTGCTGTGCTCAGGGTTCCTGGAAAGCAGTTTCCTAGAATTGTCAAGGCCAGAGCAGTAAAGGCCCTGAGGGGGCCCAGGGGCTCCTTGTCTGCAGAAGGGGAGAAGGCCTGAGGGTCACATACTGGGCGAGGGAACAGCTTAATAAACGTGCCACAAGGCTTGTCATGGCCGATGGAGTTCCCTGAGGGTTGGAGGCAGGAGCACCTTGGAAAGGGAAGACCGGAACAGGAGCGTTCTGTTTCTCTTCTGGCTGTGGCAGCTGTGGGGAGGGAGGTGGCACCTGGTGTCAGCTGTGCCACAAACTTCTGCATGACAACCAGCAGGAGGCAACGAAGTCAGGTTCTGGAGACTTCTGCAGTCAGAATCCCTGTCCTGCGGCTCACTAGCTGCTTCCTAAAGTCTCTGCACCTCAGCTAAGCCATCTGGAAAATGGCAGCGATGACACCGCTTCCCTCACAGATCTGTTGTGAGGATGAGACAGATGGACACATGTGACACTTCAGGAAGGGCCTGGCATGCAGCAAAATAAAAGCTCAGGAAAGGTGCTCCTGGCTGGGTGCAGTGGCTCATGCCTGTAATCCCAACACCTTGGGAGGCCAAGGCCAGAGGATCGCTTGAGGCCAGGAGTTCAAGACCGATTTGAGCAATATATTATAGTAAGACCCCCATATCTGTAAAAAAGAAAAAAAAACTAGCCGGAGTTGTGGTGCGCATCTGAAGTCTCAGCTACTTGGAAGGCCAAGGTGGAAGGATTGCTTGAGTTCAGGAGTTTGAGGTTGCAGTAAGCTAGGATTGCACCATTGCACTCCGGTCTGGACAACAGAGCAAGACTCTGCCTCTAAAAGATAATAATGAGTAAATGTATTTTTAAGAAAGACTCGTCCTTGTGACCATCCTCTGCTCAAATCCTCACTGGCAGGTACCAGCAAGCCCGCCTCTGCTTGGAGACCGCTGCAGGACCCAAATTTGCCCGGTAATTCCCAAACCCGACAGGTTGGCAGCTCATCCAGAAGCCCCTGCCACCTCCTGGTGAAAATGAGAACGGCAGGCAAGTTGCTTGGTGTCCTGCTTTGTCCAGCCACTGGAAGGCGGGTCGCAGGTGAGGCTGGGGACCTCGGGCAGTAGGCTGCTATGTCCTGCGTGGGGAAGTGGAGCGGGGCTGGCGTCCTCAGGACACATGCTGTGTACCCTCCTTCCTGGAGGTTGTTCTTTATTTGCAGACTCTCACAGTGTTGTTCAAAATATCCATCCAGAGCCAGGTGTGGTGCTTCTGTGCCTGTAATCCCAGCACTTTGGGAGGTGGAGGTGACAGGATTGCCTGAGCCCACGGTGTCAAGACTAGTCTGGGCAACTTGGCAAAACCTCATCTCTACAATAAATCAAAAAATTAGCTGGGCATGGTGGTGCACACCTGTAGTTC
>NW_007233414.1:34776-40068 GCF_000164805.1 Carlito syrichta | reverse complement strand
CTACTTGGAAGGCTGAGGTGGAAGGATCGCCTGAGCCCAGCAGGTCGAGGCTGCGGTGGTGGCGAGCATGCCACTGCACTCCAGTCTGAGCAACAGAGTGAGACTCCAACTCAAAAAAAAAATAAGTAAATAAATCAATAAATAATACACACACACACACACACACACACACACACACACACACACACACACACATCCAGGAGAGCTCCTGCCCTGGGGAGCTTGCATTCAACTGTTGAAGCCCCGCAAAGAGCTATGTCTTTGTGCCATTTATTTTTATTTTTGTCATTTGTTTTAATCTCTTTTTTTTTTTGAGTCGTAGTCTTACTATGTTGACCAGACTGGAGTGCAGTGGCACGCACACAGTCACCACAGCCACAGCCAACTGGGCTCAGATGATCCTTTAGCCTCAGCCTTCTCAGTAGCTGGAACTTCAGGCACACGCCACCATGCCTGGCTAGTTTTTTTGATTGACTGTAAAGACGAGGTCTCACCAAGTTGCCCAGGCTGATCTTGAACCCCTGAGTTCACATAATCCTCTCACTCCACTTACCAAAATTCTAGGATTACAGCCCTGAGCCACCGCGTCTGGTGTGATTGACCCTCTTAATCCCCTGCCCCATCCCTGCTCCCTCTGCTGGTATCACTGTTAATTATAGCAGGAAGCTGGGCATGGTGACTTCACAGCGTAATCCCAGCACTTTGGGAGGCTGAGGTGGGAGGACCGCTTGAGGCCAGGAGTTTGAAACAGTCTGGGCAACATAGCAAGGAGACTTTTCTCAACAAAAAATACAAAAATTAAGCCGGGCTCGGTGGCTCAGCCTGTAATCCCGTGCCTTTGGGAGGCTGAGGTGAGTGGATTGCCTGAGCCCGCAGGTTCAAGACTCGCCTGGGCAGCAAGACCTCATCTCTACAATAAATCATAAAATCAGCCAGGCATGGTGGTACATGCCTGTGGTTCCAGTTACTTGAAAGGCTAAGGCAGAAGGATCTCCTGAGCCCAGCAAGTCGAGGCTGCGGTGGCCATGAACATGCCACTGCACTCCAACCTGGGCGACAGAATGAGACTCTGACTCAAACAAACAAACAAACAAACAACAATGACAACGAAATACAAAATCTAGCAAGGTGTGGTGACGGGCCTGTGGTTCCAGCTACTGGGAGGCTAAGGTGGGAAGGTTCCCTGAGCCCAAGAGTCTGAGGCTGCCATGAGCTATAATCACGCCATTGCACTCCAGCTTGGGCTACAGAGAGAGACTTTGTCTCGATCAAAAGCAAAAAACCCAGCAGGTATGGTGGAGGCCGCCTTGTCTTCGCTGTCAGATGAGGACCTGGGCACAGAAGGTTGTTTTCCTTGGGGCTGGTGTGAACTGTGCCAAGCCTACTGCAGCTCGCCCCACGAGGCCAGGTGCAGGCCCTCCCCAGCAACAGCTACAGAACCATGGTGGAACCGCTCCCAGGACCCAGCCCCCGGGGTGGGTCCATTTAAAGAAGCCACACTTGAGCCTGAGCCCAGCAGAGCTGGCAAGACAGCCGTGTGGGTTCTGCGCTGGCCCAAGGCCCGCCGGTCCCTCCTCCACCCCTTCAAGAACCCGTGACAAACAACCTTGCCTGGTGCCCAAGTGCCTGCCAAGTCCAGTTGTATTGAAGCCCTGGAACACTCAGCAAGGAGTCCAATTTCAGCACAGCAGGTGGGGAAACCAAGGCAGCAAGAGCCCAATGTGACCAAGGTCACACACAGCGCTGGCACCCAGGCCCTGGAGGCCGGGCATCCAAGCTGCAGACTAAGCACCGAGCACCCAAACTCCCCCAGCCTGGCTCTGGCTCAGACAGTACAGAGAAGGAACTCTGACCCCCACATCCTGTCAGTAGCAGAGCCAGAGAGAGGCCCTGCACCCCCTCACGGCCCCTCACGGCTGCCCCTTCTCTCTTGTGTGGGGGTGGGGGGAGCCCCTCAGAGTCAGGACCCCGGGCATCCCGCTGTCAGGCAGCTGGGCTCTCAGTGAGTGTCTGAGACACCAGCCCTCAGAACTGGCAGGCCTGGGGAGAAGGAAGATGAGCTCATTCCAGCAGAATGAAGCAAGCAGGAAGCCCGAGGGGAGGAGGGGCAGAGGCCAAGGATGTCTCAGACGACCCAAGACTCCTTCAGATGAGAGCAGGCCTCCTGAGACAACTTCCCCCATGCCAGGAAAGCCTGGCGGGTCTCGGCCCAGTTTTGGGCAGAGTGAGGGGCGTGCCGGCCCCCACACGTGGGTGTGTATTCCTATGGAAGGTGATGGGGATAGAGGGTGCATTCCAATCCTGCGTGCGCGTGCGTATGCACACAGGCCAGGCCTGCGAGTCCACGGGAATGCATGTGTGTGTTTGCGTGCAAGCTACAAACATGTTTTCACAAGGCTCAGGGAGAAGCCATCAGTCACCCCCAAGGAATCTTAGCAACCACCATCCCCAGAAAGGCTCCCGCCAGCTGGGGCAGCGATGAGTCAGCAGAGCTGCCGAGGGGAGGCAAGGCGGCCGCTCCCTTCTCCCGGGAAGGCCTCCAGGCCCGCCTGGCCGCCGCTCTCGGGTCACTGCTTTGGCACTGACGTCTGAGGACACATTCCTGGAACCGGCCAGCACCAGCGGCTGCAGGGTTTTTCCCTCCTCCTCCCTCTCTCTCCCGCACTGCCCCGCCCACAACCGCTCTTCTGTTTTTCCTGCTTGCTGCAGAACCAAAACACCACGTTCACAAGTTCAGGTGCCACAGCCAAGTGGCAGGCGCTGGCGGTGGGGGGAGGGAGGACACAGAAGCTGCCCAGCCCAGGCAGGCCAGGGCACGAGGACACCTCCGGCCAGCCACAGAGAGTGCTGCCAGGGCTGCCCGGCTCTGCTTAAGTCCTGCAGGGCAAAAGTGTCATTGCCCAGGACTCCGGGGAACAGGAGTTCAAGGTGGTATCTCCCCGGGAAATGCATGGTGTCTCTCTGTTCCAACAGCAGAGTCTGAGGTTGCTCACACAGGGGACAGGGAGTGATCAAGGCACAGAGGGACAGAAGAATTAGTTGTGACTTGGTGGTCTGAGTGCATACACAGCTCTTCACAGCACCCACAGGGGTAGGATTAGCTTCCAGGGAGTTGAAGGTGTGAGCCGGGTGAGGGGACTTGGCCCAAGGTCACACTGCTACTTGTCTGGAGCAACTCAGGCTTTCACTGGTCAGCCACACCGGCCGTTCTTCCTGGGCTGCACCCAGGTCGCATGTGCCAGGGTCGCAGCGCCTACAGAACACAAATATAAAAGCCCGAAAGGCGACTCCTGTCCCATCCCTCTTATCCAGGGAAGGGCCATGGGGTGGCCGCGACATGGCGGCAACCGGCCCAGCCCAGATCCAGGGCCTCAACCCGGAGGCAGGAAACGAATAAAAGCCAAATGAGTTTGAAAATGCCAGGAGGCGGTGTTTATCCCTTACCCACCCCCTCCCCCTGGCAAGGACCACGTGGAGTTACAGTTTAATCTTGGAAATGCCAGACAGCTGTTCCCCATCGCTAAGAGACTGGCCCACATTATGCAGATGTCGGGACCTCAAATGTCTGCCGGAAATTACAGATTGTGTTGGAGGAGCACAGGGGCCTTCTCTGGTGGTGGGAGACCCCCTGGGGGATGGCAGAAATAAGGGCCCACTCCTTTAGGGTCTCCTGGGAGGCTGCAGCCTGCCTTGCCTCCCGGACCCTTCTCCTTGGCGCCCACCCAGCATGGGCCCCCATCCCCTGGCAATCCCCTGGCATTGGTGCCATCTCCACCTCCCACCTCCAGCTTTCCTCCCCAGCCCTCTGTCTTCAAGCCGGTGTCCCTCTGTCTGTCTTCCAGTCTCCCCTGCTGTCAGACAGCCACTGAGCCGGGAGGAAGGACAGACCCCACTCCACGCCCCTCCTCAACTGGTCGACACACACACGCACATGCCTTCCTCGACATCCCCCACCCACCACGGACACCCGAAAAGGGCCATCACCATGGTAACCACAGGCTCCCAGAGCTGCTGGTGCCCGGAGAAGGGGAGCCACTGTCTGGGTGGGGGGTATGGGGAGTGCTCTTCCAAACCGGAACTCTAATGTGAGCCATGATGGCAGTTGACAGGAGTCCACCAGGGCCCTGGGCCGGGAGGAGGGCAGAGGCATCTCCCCACCAGGGTGCAGGGTGGCACCGAGAGGGCTGTGGGCAGCACGAGTCTTCAGGATGACCCTCAGGTACTGTGGGGGGAGGCTAGGGCTGGGTGCAGAGTGGGTGCTGGGCGCCTCCCATTTCCCTGTGATCCCAGGGCCTGGGGACAGAAGCGCCATCTCACTGCATGTGCGTCCAGTGCCACCATGCTTCCGAAGGCCGGCTGTGTGACCTTGGCCTTCCTCCAGCTGAGGAGCCCCAGCCCTATAAACTAAAGCCAGGCGTGCTTCATGTGACGTAGAAGGTGGCTTTGATGACGAGAATGTGTGTATGTGTATGTGTGCGCTCGTACACGCGTGTGTGCGTGTTGCCCATCTATGAAAGCACTTTGGAGAAAGGTTCTCGGAAGCCCTGGGAAAGCCAGGTATTATTCGCACCCGTCGGGCCTTCCCAGAAGATGCTGGGGAGGCCGCGGGCAGGGGACCACCGTTCACAGAGCTGCTCATGTGGGCCCCAGGGCTTCCTCCCCCTCAAGTGCACCCCACCCTCCAGGACTACCTCACTGGCTTGTGATCTGGCTCCCCTGGTCAGCATCCTCCTGCCCTAGAGCAACAGTGATAATGAGCGGGGAAACTGAGGCACAGGGACCTACCCACGCCTCACAGACCACAAGTTAATCCTCTCTTCTGCCTCAGCCCCGGCCCTGGGTTCAAACCGCGGGAGAGCCATGACCTCCGTCCCCAAGAGGTAAGAGATAGACCCACCAGGGTCCTTCCTCTTATTACCTGTGGGAGCTTGGGCAAATAACCAAACCTCCCTGACTCTCAATTCTCCTTCTGGGGAATGGGATTCCACAACCTCTGAGGGTGGCTGTGAGGATTAAATGAGATACAACATAGGCCCACTAAGCTCCGGGACATCTGGGTTCTGTTCTTAAAGTGGCACTGCCTCAGGCTAAGACGCTGGGCTTCTGCAGTTGGGGGGGTGGGATTCCTCAGGTTGCACGCACACCCACGCCCCTTCCGGCGCAGCAACTGGTTTCTGCCTCTCTTTAGGGATCTGGAAGGATTGTGCAGGGCTGTGTACCTGGGAGAACTCTGGGGGCAGATTCTAGCTGCAGCTCTGAGCGGTGAAGAATCGGCTGCACCAGAAAAGGGGC
>NW_007233414.1:27052-34749 GCF_000164805.1 Carlito syrichta | reverse complement strand
CGCTTTGTTCTTCCTGGCTTCCCCTCGGCCTCGCCCCACCCTCCCGTGCCCCTCCCCCCCCCTCTGCCCCCTCCTCTTCCTCCAGCTCTCCCACCAGCCTCCGCTCCCGCCCCCTCGTCCTCCCCGCCAAGCTGATTTCTTGCTTTCTCATCCTTTCTCTGTCCTCCGAGCTCACAAGCACGCGGGCTCCTTCCTCCCGCCTCCCTCGCCTCCTCTGTGTCCGCCCTGCTCCGCACGCCTTCCCTCCCCCTCCTCCATGTCCTCCGTCCTCCTCCTTCCCTCCGGTTCTCCATTCTCCCTGCCACCTTCTCACTCCCTCTCCCCCATTCCCTCTTTCTCTCTCCTCTTCACTTAAAAGAGACAATTCAAGCCCCCAGACAGACAAAACCGGGTCAAGATCACCCGTCCAGCCCTGGTCAGGGAAGTCAGGGTCTAGAAGCCAAGGTCAGGGCTGAGCAGAAAGTCAGAGAGGACTGGGGAGGGTATGTCATCTTGTCCAGCCAAGCGTGGCCAGCACCCGGAGCCCTTCCCTCCTGGGATCCAGCCCCCAGGTCACCCGTGTCCCTCCCTTGGGGCATCCCACGCCTCAAGCTCACAGTGCACCCGGGCGTGCCCACGCCTTCCCTGGGGCTCTGCTGACCTCCTCGCTGTCCGTGCAGGTGCAGAAATCAAAGCGAAAAGAAAGGCAAGAAAGATGCGAGGGCTGCGGTGCCCTTCTCTGAACGGGAGGAAGGAGCTGGGGGAGGCGCCCTGCCATCTGAGGACCACGTCCCGGTAGAGCAGCCATGGCTGTGAGACAGGCTGAGGTGGAATCGCGACCTGCTTCTTCTTAGCCGATGGCCTTGAGCAAGACGCTCATGGCACCTCAGTGTCCACCTCTGGAAAATGGGATCATGAGAAGAATAGGTCCTGCCCAGGGCTATTGTGAGGGCACAGAAAGAAAATGCACGCACTCTTGGCAGGGCCACTCCGAGCCCCCGCTCCTCCCTCCAGGAAAGGAAGGCTTCTCGGAGGAGACAGGGCTTGTTCTGAGTGTTGAAGGATAGATAATAATAGTGATCAAACTTCTATTTTTGTTGACACCAGACTTCTGGCTAAGCACTTTGGATACTTTCCTTTAATCCCCCAGCCACCCTGAGACAGTTTTTTTTCCTTATTCCTGTCTCATGGAAGAAGCCGTTGAGGCTCAGAGAGGCGAGGCAATTTGCCCAAGTCACAAAGCAAAGTGGAGGCCACAATTCTTAACTCCTCTGCTATCACTGGGAGCGGGGTAGAGGGCACAACAAAAGTGACAGCACGCAAGACCAAGAGCAGTGCCTAAGCCAAGCCCAGGAGTGAGGCGGGGACAGCCGGGGACAGAGTGTGGCCGCGGGTGGATGTTCACTGGGACCATCACAAGCCCACCTCTCCCCAGGTGAGGCTCAGCCAACCTGCCAGAACTCCTAGTGGTGGGGAGGAGAAGAAGGGGGAGGGCCCAGGCATCCATCTCTGGAACCCATGGCTCGGCCTCCCTCCCACACACACCCCCACTGGGCATCATCCCTGCCCCTCGCAAAATGCCCTCGTGGCTTCTAGTCACTACCTGGCATTGTGTGACAGGGACAATCACTCCTTCCCTGGGGTGGGATCAGGAAAGGGCTGTGGAGTTATGGCCTGAAATTACACTGGGGGGGTTGGGGAAGGGGCAGCGAGGGAAGACTGTGGGAGGGGGTATCTTGTGGCAAAGGAGGTGGTGAGGCTCCCAGACGTTGTCCATGGGGAAGAGAAGAACTGAGAGGGCTGCAGCCAGACAGGTGTAGACGCCCCACCCACCGACCTCACCGCCCCCCCCCAGCCAGCTCACATTACACCGTGTCTTG
Organism: Carlito syrichta; assembly: GCF_000164805.1. NCBI lineage: Eukaryota > Metazoa > Chordata > Mammalia > Primates > Tarsiidae > Carlito > Carlito syrichta. The sequence goes on along the minus strand of NW_007233414.1, from coordinate 32,890 downwards.
CTTTCAAATAGAACTCTGCAGTTTCCATGGCAACTCACCCACGTGGTCGCTGCCTTAGAGGCTGGGGGGGCGGTGGAGGGCTGCTGATGGGAGGCCCCAGCGCTCCTGGAAGGTGAGGGCAGAGCCCAGCCCACCCTGCTGCCCCCACTGTTCCCCACAGTCCCACCCGCCCGTCCCCCCCAGTGGCTCCCTTCTGCCCTTACCCCCTCACCTCCAGGGATCCCAGCTGAGGCTGCACAAAGCCCCCAGGAAAGGAGAGGATGGAACTCTCAAACCAAGAGGCCCAAGAGCAGGGCCCCCAGATGCACCCTTGACCTGCACCCAGAGCCCTGGCCACAGCCCTGGCAGGGTCTCTGCCAGAGACCTGGGCTCCTCCAGGAGAGGCCGAAGATGTCCCACGCAGGAAACACCCCTTTGGTGGCGTCTCCTCTTCCCATCCTTTGAAATGGGACTCTGTCCTGGTTGGGTAGGAGCCAGGGGACCTCGGGAGGAAGCCTCACCTCCCTCAGCCATGTCCTCATCTTTGTACCAGGACAGGCACATCTCTCTGGGCTGATGCGAAGCAAGTTCAATGACAGTGGGGAAAGGGCTTTGTGAAAGACAAAAGCAAGTGCATCTTAGAGATAAAAGCAGAGATTCTTTTTTTTTTTTAGTTGGAATCTCACTCTTGTCACCCAGACTGGAGTGCAGTGGCTGCTCCCGGCCACCGCAGCCTCGCCCTGCTGGGCTCCAGCGATCCTTCCGCCTCAGCCTTCCAAGTAGCTGGAACTACAGGTGCGTGCTACCACGCCCAGCTAAATTTTTGATTTATTGTCGAGATGAGGTCTGGCCAAGTTGCCCAGGTGGGTCTCGAACTCGCGGGCTCAGGCAATCCACTCACCTCGGCCTTCCAAAGCGCGGGATGGCAGGCTGAGCCACCGAGCCCGGTTAAAAGCCGAGATTCTAATGGTGAAACGGGAGGACCCTCCAGGCCCACCCTGGCTCGCCATCTAGTCAGGGCCAGCTGTACTGCAGAGGACTCTGCAGCTCAAAACCCCTTGTGTAACCCTGTGTCCTCGCTGCCTCTTGACTGATCTTGACTTGACCTCTACCAAGGAGTCTTGACTTGACCTCTACCAAGAGCATCCCCTTCAAAGGTCTCCCTCCTCTAGAGAGAAGAGTGACCCGAGAGCCCTCTTGGCTGTGCCACCTTTGCTAGGCTGACAGCTTAGGCCCCGAAGCCTTCCTGGAGAAGGCTGCTTGGTTTCCTTCCGTGTGCCCACCCTTTCAGTCTGTCCACCTGAGAGGTTCCTTCCTACCTCCCACTCCCGCTCTGCTGGTGGGGGCTCTCTGGGCGGCCAGAGCCCTGGCAGGCCCGCTTGGCAGAGGGTGAGGTAGAGGGGGTGGGAGAAACAGGCCAGGGCGCATGCCACCCCAGCTGGTGGGACTCAACCCTGCCTCTCACTCCCAGCCCCACCCAGGCAGAGCCAGCGAGGCCCCGTCTTTCTCCCAAGGGGCCCCGGGCTTCCCGGAGCTGGTTCTTCCTGCCCTGGGACCCCTGTAAGCCAGAGCCTCCCTCCCTGCCCCCCCCCCATCCATCCAGGGGGGCTGATCTCCGAGGTCCCTTTGGTTCCGAAACACTGACTTGGCAATTCGTTGCAGCACCTGAAGCTCCCGCTCCTCCCCCACAGCCCAGCCCCCTCCTTCTGTTGTCACCTCGCTTGGCTGTGCCCTCGAATCCCACAGAGGGTGGCTTTCATGATTTTTTCTTTATTTTTATCAAAGAGTATTTTTTTTTTTTTTTTTTTTGGTCAAAAATTGTGTCTCCCCTGAGACAGTGCAGCCTCTGAGCAAGCTCCCCTTGTTTCCATGGCAACAGCAGCTGGCTCACATGTGTGGTTGCTATGGAAACCAGGCTGGCTCTCCTCCCCTCCCCTCCCCTCTCCCTCTCCCTTCCTCAGCACCTCACGACCCCCTCCCTCTCCTTCACAGCCCTTGGGGCGAGAAGAAAGGGGCCACAGGAAGCCCCAGGCATCGTGGGAGCCAGTGGGGGCGTGGCTCCCGACTGGGCTGTGGCCAGGAGACCAGCCCCTTCCCTGTGCCCTGTTCCTGCAGGGGCGCTTCCTTCCACCCACCCGAATGAGGCTTTTCTGACACAAGGCAGAGACGCCGGCAGCCTTGGGCTCTCTAGACAGGGACCCAAGAGAATCCTGCCTCTGACGGAGTAGGGCCTTCCTTCTCCCCCACCCAGGGGCACGGTCCCAGCATAAAGCTGACCCTGGCGTGGGCCATGGTCATGGTCGTTGAAGCCCTTTCCTGCCAAAGCACAGATATGCAGAAGAAAAGGAAGGATTCCGGCAGAGGAAGTCAGTGACAATAGGGCCAGCAGGGAGAGGGGACTCAGAGCCCCATGTGTCCATAGACATTGTTACATAGATTACATATAATTCTTTCCGCGGACACGCACGCTCCCAAAGGGCAGGAACCCTGCCTATCTTGTCACAGAGGAGTCCTCAGTGTCTGCCAGAGGAATGAATGGGAAGACAAAAAAATACATCATACAGACACCAAACCGGGCACACTGGCTTACGCCTGTAATCCTTTGCCTGTAATCCCAGCACTTGAGGCCAAGGTGGGAGGACTGCTTGAGCTCAGGAGTTTGAGACCAGCCTGGGCAACATAACGAGACACCATCTTTACAAATATAAAAATAAAAATTTAGCCAGACATGGTGTCACGAGTCTATAGACCCAGCTACTCTGGAGACTGAGATGGGAGAACCACTAGAGCCCTGGAGTTTGAGACTGTGGTGACCCAAAATCACACCACTGCACTCCAGCCTGGGCAACAGAGACCCTGTCTCAAAATTTAAAAAAAAAAAAAAAAAAATGTTCATGCACCAAAATGTGAATAGTGGTTGTTTTTTAGGTGGTGACTCTTACAGCCTTTTTGCTTCATTTCTTCAGTTAACATGTATTACATGTATAAGAAGAATAAACAGCATGTCTTTTTTTTGTTTGCTTGCTTTGTTTTGAGTTGGAGTCTCTCTCTGTTGCCCAGGCTGGAGTGCAGTGGCACACTCACAGCCACTGCAGCCTCGACTTGGAATTACAGGTACTTGCCACCGCACTGGCTAATTTTTTTTTTTTAATTGTAGAGACAAGATCTCACCAAGTTGCCCAGGCTGGCCTCGAACCCCTGGATTCAGGCAATCCTCTCACCTCAGCCTCCCAAAGTACTGGGATTACAGGCATAAGCCAGTGCGCCCGGTTTGGTGTCTGTATGATGCCTAACACGTCTGCTTGTTTGACCTTAGAGAAGAAAGGGAAGGGAACTTAGAAGAGGCCACAGAGCCACTTTCTTCTCAGCCGCTGGGGCAGGGACTCACAGGACTCACTGTCACTCGCTGAGGCCCAGAGAGGTGCAGTGACTCTCCACCCATCACACAGAGAGAGGAGCCTGAGATCTTAAGTCAGAACCGGAGAGAAATGCTGTCGCCCAGGCCAGAGCCGGCCAAGAGCAAGATACTGAGGAGACCGCCTCCCCACAGTAGGCACTAGCATTCCCTCCCCTGCTCCCCACCCCCGTCCTGTCTTGGATGGCGAGCTCAACTCAGTTGTGAGAAAATGCAGCACCTCCTGGAGAGCTAAATGTTGCCCTGGCTGCCTGAGCCGGAGGGGAAGGTTCCAGCTGTCTCCTGACGGGCAGGACAGGCAGGAGACACTCTCAAGGTCAAAGACGTCATGCAGACTCTCCTCCTCAGCCAAGGGCACACATCTCAGTTTCCTTCCCCCACCTGCAGCCAGCACTTCGGGAGGGGGCCCAGGCACCAGGGGAAGGTTGAGCAGACAGGAGGAGTTCCTGTCCTGCACTGTGGGGCTGAAGGGGCCTTCGCGACCGCCTATGGATCCCACCACCTCCACTGGAGGGACAGACAGACCACAGGGGCAGCAAGGGCTCGCCAGCGGTACAAGTAGAGAGAGAGTCCTGAGAACAAAGAGGAGGCCGGGAGGGAGGGAGAGGAGGAAGCCACACACTTCTGCTTCCCGCTGCCAGGGACAGGGGCTGCTCTGGTCTGCGAACAGACACGGACAGGCCAGGTGAGCTGAAGGTCAAGAATGGGGGAGGCCAAAGACGGGCAAGGAACAGGGAGGGCTAGGAGACCTGGTGATGGGTATGGCATTCAGTGCTTCAAAATAAAGCTGAAAAGTTTATACTTTTAAGGTCACAAAACCTTCACAGCAAGAACACCACCACATCACAAGGCTGTGACTTCCCGAGGCCCTGAGGCAAGGCTGTCTTTCTGTCACCTCCCCACCCAGGTGGAGCCGGAGTGCTTCGGGCAAGCTCTGTTCTCTTCCCTGCGTGGAGCAGAACTCAGGGTCAGTGGGCCTAGCGGCTAGTAGAGGCCATGTCCCCTGGAAAGTGTCAGAGGACGCTCCTCTACAACGCCTCTGATGAAAGGCTCCTCCGGTCTCTGCTTGAATACGTCCTATGACAGGGATCTCACCACCACACGGGCGTCTCATTTCACCAGCCTTGGGTTTCAATTCCCTTCTAATATTTATGCTATCCTTTTCCTTTTTTCTTTTTTTGAATTGGAGTCTCACTCTGTTGCCCAGGCTAGAGTGCAGTGGCATGCTTCTGGCCACTGCAGCCTCGACCTGCTGGGCTCAGGCAATCTTTCTGCTTCAGCCTTCCACGTAGCTGGGACTACAGGCATGCGACACCAAACCCAGCTAATTTTTTATCTATTTATTTACTGTAGAGAAGAGGTCTCACCATGTTGCCCAGGCTGGTCGCCAACCCTTGGTTCAGGCAGTCCTCTCGCCTCTGCCTCCCAAAGTGCTGAGATCCCAGGTATGAGCCACCACGCTGGGCTCTAATACCCTTTTCTTAAAAAATACAGGCTGGACGCGGTGGCTCAGCCTATAATCCCGCACTTTGGGAGGCTGAGGTGAGAGGATTGCCTGAGTCCAGGGGTTTGAGACCAGCCTGGGCAACCTCGTCTGTACAGAGACCTCGTCTCTACAGTAAATCAAAAAATTATCCAGGCATGGTGGTGCACGCCTGTGGTTCCAGCTACTTGTGAGGCTGAGGTAGAAGGATCACTGAGCCCCACAGATCAAGGCTGCGGTGGCCGTGAGCATGCCACTGCGCTCCAACCTGGGTGACAGAGAGAGACTCCAACTCAAAAATAAAATAAATAATAAATAAACAAACAAATAAAAATAAGATGGGTGTGGTAGCACGTGCCTGTAGTTCTAGCTACTTGGAAGGCTGAGGTGGAAGGATTGCCTAAGCCCAGCAGGTCGAGGCTGTGGTGGCTGTGAGCGTGCCACTGCATTCCAGCGTGGGTGACGGAGTGAGACTCTGACTCAAAAAAAAAAGAGAAAGAAAAAAAGCCAGTCAGCCGGGCTCGGTGGCTCAGCCTGTAATCCCGCGCTTTGGGAGGCTGAGGCGAGTGAATTGTCTGAGCCCACGGATTCGAGACCCACCTGAGCAACTTGGCGAGACCTCATCTCTACAATAAATTTAAAAAATTAGCCGGGTGAGGTAGCGCACGCCTGTAGTTCCAGCTACTTGGAAGGCTGAGGCGGAAGGATCGCCGGAGCCCAGCAGGTGGAAGCTGCGGTGGCCAGACTGCACTTCAGTCTGGGCAACAGAGTGAGACTCCGACTAAAAAAAATATATATATATATTTTCAGGCAGTCCTCTCGCCTCTGCCTCCCAAAGTGCTGAGATCCCAGGTATGAGCCACCACGCTGGGCTCTAATACCCTTTTCTTAAAAAATACAGGCTGGGCTCGGTGGCTCAGCCTGTAATCCCGCGCTTTGGGAGGCTGAGGCGAGTGAATTG
>NW_007233414.1:20969-27032 GCF_000164805.1 Carlito syrichta | reverse complement strand
AGCCACTGCACTCCAGTCTGGGCGACAGAGTGAGACTCCAACTCAAAAAAAGAAAAAAGGCCAATCATAGTGGCTCATGTCTACAACCCTAGACCTAGACCTAGCACTTTGCAAGGCCTAAGCAACAGCAATGCTTGAGGCCAGGAGCCCAGTACTAACCTGGGCAACATAGTGATCCTGTCTCTACAAAATAAAAATAACAATAGTAAAATTTTAAACGTCGTGCTCCCCTTATATTAGCTTTACAGAGATCAATGACAAGTGGCCTCTGGGTACGTGTGTCATCCTTGAGCGCCAAGTGAGCCCTCTCCCCAACCAGGTGCTCCTGGTTCCAGCAAGACTGAAAACTCCCAACCTTCCCTCCCCCACCTTCAGAATCAAGGCTCTGCTCCCAACCCTGCCTGCATGCCTCAGCCCGCAGTGCTGCCTGGTCCTCCTCCCGCTGTCTCACCGTCCCTTTCATCGTGTCCTTGGTACCTGCCCTTCCTGGGCTTTGAATGTGTCCTTTTGTAACCCCATGGTACCTGCCCTTCCTGGGCTTTGAATGTGTCCTTTTGTAACCCCAGCCGTAGCCAGCTCCACTCTGTCTCCGGCTCCTCCCTTTCTCCTTCGCATCAAGACCATCCCTGATGACATGGTCAGAATCTCGTTTTCCAGGGTCTCCCAGGCCAGCCCCAGCCCTTCTCATGGCCCTCCCCACTGTGACTTGAACATGAGCTGACCAAGGTACATGGGCTGCCACCCTCCTCTCTGAGCCTCGGTTTCTGTAAAACGGGGAGAGTGTGTTTGTTTCCCAGGGCCACCTGCCATCACAAGTGACCACAAACTGGCTGGATTAAAACAGCCGGCATTTCTTCTCTCTGTTCTGCAGGCCGGAAGGCTGTGGTAGTTCCCAGTGACCCTTGGACATTCCTGGACTGGTGGACAAGTTACTGTGGCCTCTGTTCCCATCGTCACATGACCGTCTCCGTGTGTCTGCACTGTAGCTGAGGTTTCTTTTTTTGTTGTTGTTAGAGTCTTACTCTGTCGCCCAGGCTGGAACACAGTGGTATGCTCATGGCCACCGCAGCCTTGACCTACGGAGCTTAGGCGATCCTTCCAGGTAGCTGGAACTACAAATGCACGCCACCACGCCCAGCAACATTTTGTGATTTAACGTAGAGACGAGGTCTCACCAAGTTGCCCAGGCTGGTCTTGAAACACCTAGGCTCAGGCAATTCTCTCACCTCGGCCTCTCAAAGTGCTGGTATTACAGGCTGAGCCACTGTGCCCAGTCCGAGGCTCTTTCTTAGAAGGACACTAGTCTTCAGATTAACACCCATGCTAATTGAGTATGACCTCAATTTGCAGCCTGGCACTGTGGCTCCTGCCTCCTTTGGGAGGCCAAGGTAAGAGGAGTGCCTGAGCTCAGGGGTTCGAGACCAGCCTGGACAACTTGGTAAGAACTTGTCTCTACAATAAATCAAAAAATAAGCCAGGCTTCGCAGTGCATGCCTATAATTCCAGCAACTTGGGATGTGAGGCGGAAGGATCGCCAGAGCCCAGCAGGTCGAGGCTGCGGTGGCCGTGAGCATGCCACTGCACTCCAGCCTGGGCGACAGAGTGAGACTCCAACTCAAAAAAAAAGACTAAAAAAAAAATCACAAAATTAGGTCAGGTGTGGTGGCTCATATCCATACTCCCAGCTACTTGGGATGCTGAGGCGGAAGGATCACCTGAGCTCAGGAGGCCGAGGCTGTGGTGGCCATGATTGGGCTACTGTGCTCCAGCCTGGGCGACAATGAGACTCCAACTCAAAAACAAAAAACAAACAAAAAAAAAAAAACAGCTGCTTGATTATATATGCAAGGACCCTATTTCCCAATAAGCTCATGTTCATGGGTTCAAAGTAGACATGAACACGGGGGCAGTACATGGGTTCAAAGTGGACATGAACATGAGGGGAATACGGGGTCCAGTACATTCTCTCCCTTCATCCTCAAACTCTCCCTCTCCCTGGCCCCCACCACCCCCAGGAAGCCTGCAGGTCAGCCTGATGGCTCTTCCTGGACCTCAGCCTGCAGGTCCCCTTTTCTCCAAGCAGGCAGCCTCTCCACTCAGCACAGAGTCTAGGCTCAGATAGAGGGACTTGAGCATGCTCCTTCACTTCCACAGGCCTCAGTTTCCCGGCCTGCAGAGTGAAAGTAACAAGACCTGATGAGAGGGTTACGATGATCAAGTGACTTTCTTCGTGAAGAGGTGGAGAACAAAGCCTGGTTCAGAGTGAGTCTGCTGCTAGACCCTTTAGGGCCTTCATCCGTGCTCGGCCTCCAGCATTTCCGGCACGGATAACTGTAGCCACTTCCTGATCAGCTGCCCTCTCGCTTTGGGCTCCCTGCACCAAAACTACCTTCAAAACAGAAATCTTAGGATCGGGCATGGTGGCTCACGCCTGTAATTCCAGCGCTTTGGGAGGCTGAGGCAGGAGGATCACCTGAGGCCATGAGTTTGAGCCTGTCTCTACAGAAAAAAAAAATGAGCTGGGTATGGTGGCACAGTCCTATTGTCCCAGCTATTCAGAAGGCTGAGGCAGGAGGATCCCTTGAGGCCAAGAGGTCAAGGCTACAGTGAGCTCTGATTGCACCACAGAGCAAGAACCTGTCTCTAAACAAACAGGCCAGGCACAGTGGCTCACACCCATAATCCCAGCACTTTGGGAAGCCAAGGTGAGAGTATTTCCTGAGCCCATGGGTTCGAGACCAGCCTGGGCAACTTGATGAGACCTTATCTCTACAATAAATTAAAAAACTAGCCAGGTGTGATGGCATGGGCCTGTAATTCCAGCTACCAGGAAGGCTGAAGCAGAAGGATGGCCTGAGCCCAGGAGATTGAGACTGCAGTGACCGGGAGTGTGCCACTCCACTCCAGCCTGGGTGACAGAGTGAGACTCCAACTCCAAAAAAAAAAAAGTCCCTCCAGCCAGGTACTTGAGCTATGAGCAATCCTGTCCGCAGTGCTGCCTGGAGGGAGCCTCTCTGCCTTTGCTCTCTAGGCCCCAAAGCCCAGAGTACCTCAGGCCTTTCTTCCCTCTGCCCCTGGAGGGTCCTTTCCCACAGACTCCCCAGGAGAGAGGCTTCCTCCTCACCCCTGTCCTCCTCTGCCACCAGGAGCCCCTGCCCCTCCTTGCAGGCCCAGAAGACCCTGTGGCCTTGCTCTCAGGGACTGGTGGAAATGTCTCAGGTGCATGTTCACCTCAGCCTTCCAAGTAGTCGGAACTACAGGCTCGGGCTACCACGCCCGGCTTATGTTTTGATTTATTGTAGAGACAAGGTCTCGCCAAGTTGCCCAGGCTGGTCTCGAACCCGTGGGCTCAGGCAATCCTCTTGCCTCAGCCTCCCAAAGTGCTGAGACTGCAGACTTGAGTCACCGCGCCCCACTGGAGGGACTTTTTTACATTCCTCATCTGGTCTGGGGGAGGTGGGACGGGAACCAACATAGGCCACAGTGAGGACCAGCCTCAAACCCCAGACCCGATTTCCTCCTGCTGCGTGGCTGTCTCACAAGAATCCCAAGCTCAGCATCTGTCCTGGCATCCCCTGCATCAAGTCCTCAGGGGCTTCTCTTCTGGCCTGAAGGCACCCCGTCTGGCTGGCACCCAGCAGCCCATGCCTGAAACTAGGGGTCGCCTCTGAGGGCCCCTCACACCCACCCTCATGGAATGTCACCAAGACTGATGTATCTACCTTCTGCTCCCCCCCAGGCCCTCTGCTGCCCAAGCCTCTTATACCTGCACTGCCCTGTGGTCCCCTAACTCACCCCATATCCCCTCTGTTTGGAAACGGACGTAGACGCATCACAAATGGCGTGTTGGTCGCCGTGACAATACAATAACACCTCAATACGATAGGATCTGCTCACACTCAGAACCGATTTGTCCTCGCTGTTAAGATCCTTTCGTGACGTCAGGCATGGTAGCTCACGCCTGTAATCCCAGCACTTTGGGAGGCGGAGGCCAGAGGATTGCCTGAGTCCACGGGTTTGAGACCAGCCTGGGCAACATGGTGAGACCTCATCTCGATAATAAATCCAAAAAAGTTAGTTGGGCATGGCAGTGCACACCTGTGGTTCCAGCTACTTGGAAGCCTGAAGCGAAAGGATCTCCTGAGCCCAGCAGGTCGAGGCTACGGCAGCCGTGAGCGTGTCACTGCACTCCAGCCTGGGCAACAAAGTGATACTACAACTAAAAAAAAAAATTGTTTTTTGTCTGCAGAATTTACCATCTTCTTTTGACATTTTTTTTTTCTTTTTGAGACAGGGTCTCTGTCACCCAAGCTGGAATGCAGTGACACAAACATAGCTCACTGCAGCCTCAAACTCCTGGCCTCAAGAGATCTTCTTGCCTCAGCCTCCCAAGTATCTGGGATTACAGGTGCAAGCCACCACGCCCAGCTAATTTTGGGTTTTTTTTTTTTTTTTGTAGAGATGAGGTCTCACTGTGTTGCCTAGGCTGGTCTCAAATGATCAATTCTTTCACCTCGGCTCTCCAAAGTGTTGGGATTCCAGGCATGAGCCACCGCAGCTGGCTGACATTTACTCTCTAACCACCTCCCCGAGGTAGAGGATATGTATCCTCTCTTCATAGATCAGGAAACAGAAGCCCAGGGAAATGGGCATGGCCACGGCCGGACGGCCAGTCAACGGCAGGGCTCAGACACCCCAGCAACACCTGGCAAAGGGAATTTCTCCCACCTGCCCCCAAGTCCCCCCTTCCGCCTTTCCTGGGGCCGGTGTCGCGGACTGGGGCGCCAAGCCCAGCTGGCCGGGCCCGTGGTGGCTCAGCCGCCCGCCGAGGACCCGACTGTTCATCAGCTGCCTGGTATCCAGGCAACCAGCCTCCTGCTTCAGATGAGCAGAAACAGCTGGCTGGGTGGGCCCGCTAGTCTTCACGTTATTTTGAGCCTGCTCCCCCCCTTCCAGACTCCCAGGCCTCAGCTTGGGCTGGGGTCTCTCCCCAGCGCTCCCCCTCAACAGGCCTCCCGGGAGGGGTCTCCAGGGCTCCCCTAGCCCTGAGCATGGCACAATCTGGGGGAGTAGGGGGCGAGGCGCTGACACTCTCCCCTGAGCCAGGGAGAGGATGAAGGTGGTGGAAGGCTGCCCAAGGTCAGAGCCTAGGTGGGCTGAGAAACAGGAGGTTGGGCTTCACCTGTCGGAGCCCCCAGGCCTCGGAGAGAGGGTCTCCCCTCCACCAGTCTGGCCAGTAACACTCCCGCCCATGATGGCCTCCCACCCCAGGGGGCAGGGGGCAGCGTGGCCAAGTGGACTCTCAGACCAGCCAGGTCTGGCTCGATCCCAACTCTGCTGACCACGCGCTTGGCTGAGCCTCTCTGAGCCTCTATTTCCTCATTTGTCAAATGAAGCCAGTAATACCGCGCCGGCTGCCAGGCGGCGGGAGCTCAGTGGGGCAGGCATGTGCGATGCCCAGCACAGGCCCTGACCCAGCCGGGGGCTCTCTTCCCAGCCTAGTGTCCGGGCCTGCTGGGCCAGGCCCAGCCCTCTCCCCCTACCGGCTCTGCCCTCCTCTCCCCTCGAGGCTATATCTGTCTCCTGCTCTAACGGTCACGGGATGTAACAGCTGCTGCCTCTCCTCCACCTCTAGGTGGCCTGAGTCCCACCCGGGGACAGCGGTGGCCCAGATGGCTCTCCCACCCCTGCCGCACCCCCAGCTGGCCCGGGCATGCCCACCCTGAGTCTACACGTGGTCTGGAGCATGGCCACTCTTGGACCGACTCGCTGACCGCATCAGGGGCTGGGATATTTCTGTTGTTCCCTGGTGCCAGCACTACCCGGGCTCCTCCCCGGCCCCCTGGCCTCTCTCTCTCGCTCCGGCCCCAGGCCAGGCCAGGCCCTCTGGGGGGCCTTTTCTACAGGGAGGCTTGGAGGGAAGGACGGAAGAGACAGCAAGCCCATACTCCATCGGGAAACTTGAGAGGAGCACTCAACACTGTCCCTCCAGTCACAATGCTCCTCCAGGAGACTGTGACTGAGGACCAGCAGGAGGGAATCACCTTGTACCACAGGTGTCCC
>NW_007233414.1:19130-20882 GCF_000164805.1 Carlito syrichta | reverse complement strand
CCGGCAAGCTGTGGGAAGAAGGAAGGGTGGAGAGGCATGCACCTGTAGTCCTAGCACTTTGGGAGGCTGAGTCAGGAGGATTGCTTGAGCCCAATAGTTCAAGACCAGCCTGGGCAACATAGCGAGACCTTGTCTCTACTAAAAAAAAAAAAAAAATCATAAAATTAGCCGGGTGTAGCCAGGTGCAGTGGCTCAAACCTGTAATCCCAGTACTTTGGGAGGCCGAAGTAAGAGGACTGCCTGCACCCACGTTTTCAAGAACAGCCTGGACAACTTGGCAAGACCTCATCTCTACAATAAATCAAAAATTAGCTGGGCGTGGTAGCACGCACCTGTGGTTCTGTCTACTTGGAAGGCTGAGATGGAAGGATCACCAGAGCCCAGCAGGTCGAGGCTGAGGTAGTCATGAGTGTGACACCCCACCCTGGGCAACGGAGTGTGACTCCAACTCAAAAAAAAAAACACACAATAAAAATTAGCCGAGTGTGGTGGCACAAGCCTGTAGTCCCAGCTACTCTACTTAGAAGGCCAAGGCAGGAGGTTGAGGCTGTGGTGAGCCATGATTGTGTCACTGCACTCCAGCCTGGGCAACAGAGTAAGACCCCGACTTAAAAAAAAAGAGCCGGGACACAGCCACCAGCGGCCTGGCAGTGAGGAGGGGTGGAGTGTGGCCTTCAGGAGCTCCGTGTCCCACCAGCAGCTGCAGGAGGGGTTGGCCTGTCATACCAGCACTGGGCAACACCGAGGGAGCAGTTTCCACGTGTCAGGGGCACCATCTTCACTGTCCCACGCCCTCCTAGCAACTCCCCTCACAGAGAGGGAACGACTGTCCGGCCCATTGCGCACAGGACGCAACAGAGGCGAGGAGGCTGAAGAGACACTGAGCAGATCTCCAGGTTCATACCAGCCCTTTGTCCCCAGCCCGGCCCCTCTGTCCTTTCCTACCGAAGCCCCTTCAGGGGACCGCGGTGTGTTCTGTGCAGGGAGGGGGCTCGAGGGCCCACCCCAACCTGGGTGTGACCTCAGGAGGAAAAGTGAGAGGAGGAAAGGACAGGCTGCCAGGCCTGGGCTGGGACAGAGGTCTCCCTGTGGTGGCCGGTAGGGAGCGAGAGGATAAGGAGTCACCTGGGAGCTGCCCAGGGCTCCACTGAGCCAGACATGCCCCATTTCCCCACCCAAGCTGGAGCAAGGTGGGAAAAGGTGGCCCTGGGATGGGGTGGGGAGGGGGAGGCGCAGCTCCTGCCTGCCCGGGCCCCTGCCAGCCAGGGTGTCGCATTCTTTTTTTTTTTGAGTTGGGGTCTCACTCTGTCGCCCAGGCTGGAATGCAGTGGCACACTCACAGCCACCGCAGCCTCGAACTGCCGGGCTCAGGCGATCCTTCCGCCTCAGTCTTCCAAGTAGCTGGAACCACAGGCACGTGCCACCAGGCCTGGCTGATTTTTTCATGTATTGTAGAGTCAAGGTATTGCCATGTTGCTCAGGTTGGTCTAGAACCCCTGAGCTCAGGTAATCCTCTTGCCTCCGCCTCCCAATGTACTGGGATCACAGGCGTGAGCCATCCATCGTGCCTGGCCAGCTCCCACTCTTTCTGGCACTTTCAATCCCCTCCTCCTCCCCTGGTGCAGAATTTCCAGGATAGGAGGAGACTCCAAAGCCAGATAAACCTAAAGGTTTATCTCCAGGGGCTGGGAGAACATTCCAGGGCTAAAAATAGCAGGGCCGGGTGACTGGAAGAGCAAGTGACCCCAGCCC
>NW_007233414.1:14842-18932 GCF_000164805.1 Carlito syrichta | reverse complement strand
CCCCAGCCCCTCCCACCCCCTGACCGGCTCCAGCCAGCCATCGCCCCTCCTAACAGTCCCTACCGGAAGAGTCTGGAATGCCAGTCTCCGTCACCCTTTCCCAAATCTCCACTCCCACCCCCGCCGGGCCCTCCCTATCCACGGCGCCCAAGGGACAGCCTGGGACAGCCTGGGCGGCTGCAGTGGGCCCACAGCTCAGCAGCTAACCCTCTTGCCTGCCTTCTCTATTCTCCTCCTCCTCCTCCTCCTCCTTCTTCTTCAAGTTGGAGTCTCACTCTGCCTCTCAGGCTGAAGGGCAGTAGCACACTCACAGCCACCGCAGCCTCAACCTGTTGGGCTCAGGTGATCCTTCCGCCTCAGCCTTCCAGGTAACTGGAACTACAGGCACATGCTGCATGCCCGGCTGATTTTTCAATTTACTGTAGAGACGAGGTCTCGCCAAGTTGCCCAGGCTGGTCGCGAACCCCTGGGCTCAGGCAATCCTCTCGCCTCTGCCTCCCAAAGTGCTGAGATTACAGGTGTGAACCACCCCTCCCAGCCTGAACCTTTCCTGGATGGTGGCAGCTGCTGCCATTCTGGTGAGCACAACTGGGATGAGGAGGGGTTACCTGGACAGTGTGACCAGAAAATCCCCCACCTCACACCCCAACATGCTTGGGTGTCCCTGCAGGAGTCCAGCCTGTGGGCAGAGGTATCTCAGGGGAGCGCACCTGGCTCCAGTAGCCGTGAGACAGGAGGATGCCTTTTCCTGAAAGCCAGAGATCTTGGAGGGGTACACTTGGACGGGCATCTGCCCGGCTCCCAGTTTCCACCGTGCTGGGGTTTGCTGTTTTCCTGGTCACAGTCGGGGAGGAGCCCCTGAGATTGCTAGACCCAGAGCAGAACAGGCTGAGATGTGACTTAGCCACTGTCTTCAACCAACGGAGGGGCTTTTGTGCAGGGGACTGGACGCAGGGGAGCGGGAGGAAGAGGTGGTCACCACCACGGGAACTCAGTCTCCTCGGTGACTGGCAAGGTTAGGGGTGCCCCAGCATGCTGCCAGCCTCTGCTTGAATATCCCTAATGATGGGAGGTTCATCCCCGTGCAAAAGCTCTGATTATTCAAACTCTTCCTTGTGGTGTGCACTGGAATCTCCAAGCCTGGGCCGCGCCATCAGGCTCTGTCCCCAGAGCCACAGGGCACTCCCTTCCTGCAGGAAGGCCTTTCAAAGGTGACATGCTCTTTTCAGACGACTGGGTTCAGGGTTCAGGCAGTCCCAGACACTACAACTCCGGATGGCCACAGAAAGAATGGGGCGATTCAAAACCTCACTGAATGGCTGGTGCTAGCTACTACCCAAGCTCTGCCCCATGATGCTGGGTCTCAGGGACACCCATAGTTCAGGCGCCTTCACACGGGCTCTTTATCAGCACGGGGGATGCTTTTCTCGCCTGGCCATCAAAGATACTGGAAAAAGCTTCCCTGGAGTCTTTCTCTGACAGTAGCCAGACACTCCACTGCTCGCAAGGTTTGCTGGGTCTCTCAGGCCAGAAAGAAAGAGCCAGGTGCGGTGGCCCGCCTCTATAATCCTAGCACTTTGGGAGGCAGAGGTGAGGGAATTGCCTGAGCCTTGGGGTTTGAGAACAGCCTGGGCATCTTGGCGAGACCTCATCTCTACAATCAATAAAAAAATTATCTGGGCATGGTAGCGCGTGCCTGTGATTCTGGCTAACCTGGAAGACTGAGATGGAGGGATCACCTGAACCCAGGTCGACACTGGGGTAGCCATGAGCATGCCACTGAACTCCAGTCTAGGTGACGGAGTAAGGCTCCAACTCAAAAAAAAAAAAAAGAAGGCCTTTAGACATTGGGCCGTGCCCACTGCCCTGACTTCTGGCCTTCTATCAGCACACCAAGCTTTTTCCTGCCCTGGGACCTTTGCACGTTTTGGTCCTGCTCCCTGGAGCATGAGTCCATGAGATTTTCACAGTTTTGCATCTCCTAAACCCTCAGGTCTCAGCTAGAATGGCACATCCCCCGGCTGTCCTGTGAAAGCAAATGTTCTTGATTCTCTGTCCTTGGCCTTTTTTCATCTCCTCGGTATCACAACACCTTGTCTGTCCCCGCTCTGAAATGGAAGCTGCCTGAGAACAGGGACCCTACTTGTCTAGCCCGCAGCTGTACCCACTGTGCCCCCACAGGGCCTGGCACTCGTAGGCACTCGGGGAGTATCTGTGGGATGAGAGATAACAGCCTTGCCCTTGTCTGGTCTATAGAGGGAGTCCAAATCCAGCCAGGCTCAGAAACAGAGACGAACAGAAAACTGCCCAGGGCCTCCTGACCCCATCAGAGGAGGAATACGCTTAGGAAAAACCAGGCTTCTCCTCATCCCCTTATGAATCCCTCTGGTTAAAGCTGAGCCCGCCCTGACGGCCAGAAACTGTTCCAGGGGCTGAAACTCTAGAGGTGAGTCCAAAGACTGTGCCTCCGTGACCTCACACCATGCAATAATGTTCTTCTGTAAACAAGTGGTTAACAAAACAGATACGGTGCAGCAGGGGCGCTGCAGACACTGAAACTGGTCTTGGGAGTGGAGCTTGGGTGAGGCAGCCTTTTAGAGAAGGAAGGTGGGAGGTCTGAGGATGAGGACACAGGCGGATCATGGCTCCCCGCCTCAACCCCGCCTCCCCTCCCTTCCATTTCATCACCAGGTAGCCAGCATATTATGAGCAGGAAGACAGGAGTAGGTGAAAACTGTAACTCCAGCTACTCAGGAGGCTGAGGTGGGAGGATCCCTCGAGCGCAGGAGTTGGAGGCTGCAGTGGGTTCGATCGTGCCACTGCACTCCAGCCTGGGCAACAGAGTGACATCCTGTCTCTAAAAAGGAAAAAAGAGGCCGGGCTCGGTGGCTCAGCCTGTAATCCCAGCACTTTGGGAGGCCGAGGTAAGTGGATTGCCTGAGCCTGCAGGTTCGCGACCCGCCCAGGCAACTTGGTGAGACCTCATCTCTACAATAAATCAAAAATTAAGCTGGGCATGGTAGCGCACACCTGTAGTTCCGGCTACTCAGAAGGCTGAGGCGGAAGAATCGCCGGAGCCCAGCAGGTGGAGGCTGCGGTGGCCGGGAGCGGCCACTGCACTCCAGTCTGGGCAACAGAGTGAGACTCCAACTCAGAAAAAAAAAATAAAGGAAAAAGAGTAGGTGGGAAGATTCCAATAGAGTGCACCCTTGACCAGCTAGCTCCCCATAAAAATGTCCCCGGCAGCTATGTCCCTGGAAAGCTCAATGTCCACTGTGCCCTCCCTGCCCCCACCTCCCGCTGCCTCCTGGGCTTGTTTCCTAAAAGAACTGCAGAGATTTCTTCCATCTGTCCAGAGGGTGACAGGGCGGGTTCTTGGTGTTAAACACCCACCTGCCCTCCTGCTCACTTAGAGCAGGGGCACCCACAATCCAACCTGCTCCCGGGCAGGGAGGCAGGCATCATGGCCCAGGGAAAGGAACCCCGACACGGCTTGGGGACCAGACTCCGCGGTGAATAAAACGGAACAGAACTGCAGTCAAGTTGTGAAAGGCGACGAAGCAGCCGAAAGAAGCAGTACACATTTAGGTGACAAAGTTCAGTAAGTGTGTGTGGGTCCTGTGAGCGGCAGGTGGGACTTTGGGCGCGGGTAGCCGGGTGCATCTGGGGCTTGGCACATAGGGCTCTGGGTAGAGCGTGTCTCCATCTCTTATTTGTCTCACACGCTTTTTTTTAATTGCTCCCCATTTCACATATTCATTCATCAAACATGGGCATCCCCACCGTGATCCGCGTCCTTGAGGCTCTGGGATGGGGAGAATTGGGAGGAGGGGAGTTCGACAAAGCCGGGACAAGGACATTCCATCCTCATGCAGTTACCCAGCGGGCCCAAGTCCCTGTTTTCTGGGGACACAGCCCCCACGACCTGCCACCCAAACCCACGTCCTGGGAGACCTCTTGGACTCCATCACGGCATCATTCCCTTTTCCAACCAAACATTAGATCCGGTCACTGTTCCTCATTTTTTTTTTTGAGTTGGAGTCTCACTCTGTCGCCCAGGCTGGAGTGCAGTGGCATGCTCACGGCCACC
>NW_007233414.1:13676-14625 GCF_000164805.1 Carlito syrichta | reverse complement strand
AATTTTTTGATTTATTGTAGAGAGGAGGTCTCGCCAAGTTGCCCAGGCTGGTCTTGAACCTGCAGGCTCAGGCAATCCTCTCACCTCGGCCTCCCAAAGGGGATTACAGGCGTGAGCCACTGCTCCTGGTCACTGTTCCTCTTACATGGCTCTGATCTCCCCCACCCCCTGCCCACACCCCAGGTCAGCCTCTCTCCTGGCCACTGCAGAAGCCTGGTCCAGTCTCTTGGGCCTGTCCGCCGCCCATCCTCCAGGAGTGCTCTGCAGGCATGGCCATCTACTTTATTTTTGAAAGTGTCTCCCTGTGTGAGCCAGTCTGGAGCACAGTGGTGCCATCGTAGCTTGCAGCCTCGACCTCCTAGGCTCAAGCAATCCTCCTTTCTCAACCTCCAGAGCAGCTGGGACTAGAGGTGTACGCCACCATGCCCAGCCGATTTTTTTATTTTTTGTAGAGATGGGGTCTTGCTATGTTGCCCAGCTGGTCTTAAACACCTGTCCTTAAGCGATCCCCTCTCCTCAGCCTCCCAAAGTGCTGAGATTACAGGCACGCCTGCCCAGCAAAGCACTGCCATCTTGAACAGACACACACTGGCCTCACCACATCCCCCCAAAGGCTTACAAGCCTGGAAGGACCTGTCCGGTCCTGGCTCGGCAGCACCCCCTCTACACTGGACTAGGTGACACATGCGCTTCCAGAGGCTCCAACGGTACCTCCCCGACGCGTCTCCCTGCAGAATGCAGCAGAGCCCAGCACACAGTGGCACTGGCTGGCGACACCTGGGCCCAGGCGACCCGGGGGATTTTTCCTGCTTACCGAGCTGGGCGACCAAGGGGTGGCAGACGAGGCCCCGCCCACCCAGGCCGCGGCTGGTGTCGCCATGGAAGCCACTCGGCCCCTCCGGGCAGCTTCCTGGCAGGCTTCCTCAGCCACCCCAACCGGCTCGCCCCG
>NW_007233414.1:4637-13601 GCF_000164805.1 Carlito syrichta | reverse complement strand
GGGGCGGGGGCGCTCGGCCTCGAATGACAACACTGGAGTGTCCGCCGCCGCTCCTGCCCAGGCACTGAGCTAAGCCCCTTGCACAGATTCTCCTGTAACCCCCACAAAATTCCCGTGTCCTGCTTGTCCTCTCATTTTTATAGACGTTGAAACCGAGGATCAGAAGGGTCAAGAAACAGGCCCAGGATCACACAGCAAACGAGTGATGGAGGTGAATTTGAGCCTTCCAAATGCTGCAGCCCAGACTGCTGCATAAGGTCACCTTCCCCAGGGCTGGTTCAGGGCCCCATAGCCAGTTCCCACCACCCAGACCTTCCAGACTCTCCCCCTCCTTCCTTCTGCCCCCCCCCATCCAGGTGTTCCCAAATTCCCATTGGTCAGGGTGATTTTGCAACAGACTTGTCCAAAAATCAGCTGTGGGTGGGAGACCCCCAGCAGAGGGAAGGGGGGCTCCTCAGGACCCAGCCAGTCACCCTGTTTGTGCTGCCTGGCGCGCAGAGACCTTGCTGTATTTATAAACCTGCTTGTCACATGTCTGTCTGCAGTGTACGTGCGTGGGCACAGAGCCAGCACTCAGCAGTGCCGATCGGGTGTAGTACTGAGTGGTTCGCGGGTCCCTCCGGCTCCGCCGTGACACTCTCCCACTCCTCCCTCACCCCTGACCCTGGGACTATGTCCCTGAGCACTCGGACTCTTGGCTTCTAGCTGGATTCAGCCAATGGGAAGAGACAGCAGCCAGAGTCTGGGAGGAGGAGGTCAGGTGTTTCTCTCCACTCACTCCCTGGCTGCTCTCTGCCCAAGGCTGCAGCTCCCTCCACGGTCCCCTCCTGCAGCTCAGCCCGGCCACAGCTCTCAAGGGGCCCCTGGCCTTACCCCCTCAGTCCCCCACCTTGCTCTGTTACTAGCCCTGGGATGGGTCATCAGTCCTTGCTGGGTCTCCCTACCCTGTCTGCAACTTTAGAAATCATGCTTTTATTGCATTTCTTTCTTTCTTTCTTTCTTTTCTTTTCTTTTTTTTATGAGACAAGGTCTGTCTGTCACCCATCCTGGAGTGCAGTGGTGCAATCATCTCTCACTACAGCCTCTAATTCCTGGCCTCAAGCAATCCTCCTACTTCAGCATCCCAAGTAGCTGGGACTACAAGCACAAGTCAATATCCCTGGCTAATTTTTTCATTTTTTGTAAAGATAGGGGTTTCGCTATATTGCCCAGGCTGGTCTGGAACTCCTGGCCTCAAGCGATCCTCTCACCTCAATCTCCCAAAGAGGTGGGATATCAGGTGGGAGCTACCGTGCTGGGCCTTGGTGAACCTCTGTTCACCCTGTTTGCGTGTGCAATCTTCTGGTTCCTTTCAGGACAGCTGCAGGCTCCTCCTGGGTTTTTGTAGGTGACAGGGACATAGCAGTGAGCAAAACAAGCAAAAACTCCTGCTCTCAGGAGCTGGAATGGACCAAGATAGACAGTAAACAAACAAGAAATATGTCAGAAAGTGACAAGTGTTATGAATGAATGAACAGAAAAAAGAACGATGGATGCCAAGACTTAGAGGTCACAATTAGACTTCAGCGATGATCCAGTCTGAACCTTTGACTTTACAGACAAGGCCAGGAGACCTGGAGCAGTGCTCAAGGTCATGGTGAATTACTGGTAAGAGCGGGGCTGGATTCCAGCTCTCCTGGGATCAGCCAGCATCGGAGGGGTGCAGCTCCCAGAAAGAAGCAAAAGCCTTTGGAGTTCCTTCTGATTCTCTCTCCCTTCTTGAAGGACAATCTTCCAGCAAGACTGAGGCAGCAGGGCAGGCAGGAAAGAGGCACCCAAGCAGGAGCCATGGTCCACCTCTGTTCCACCAGAGGGGGCCCCTTGTTCACCGGCTGCAGAGTGGCTGGCGGCAGGGGGGCCTGCACCAAGGCCTGGCCTCTAGGAAGGGAATTGTTCTTGGTAGCTGAAGAGGCCTCAAGCCCTCGGGCAGGGCTTGGCTGGGAACTTGCCGCGACCCTGGGCGTTGGGGTCATCTGTTTCCCAAGCCCGCAGTTCCTCCTGGGCTCACCACTTTGGCACATCTCATGCCCCTGGGTGGAGGGAGACCGCGGCACTCCTCAGCGACATCTACACTGTGCCAGGCACAGCTCCGGCCTCATCTGGCGCTATCATTCCTTGCAGCTGTCCCAGGAGGCCGCCGGACCCGCACTCCACATTCACGGAAGCAGCTCCCAGGAGTGGAGTGACGCCCAGGGCCACCCAGCAGGAAGTGGCAGAGGGAACACTCAGGAAAGGCTGCTCGGCTTCCTCCACTGCCCCCACCTCCTGCCAGGGGGCGTCCTGGAGCCAGCCAGCTCACCCTCTCCGCGGCCTGGAACGTGGACGACCAGCCACACCCATCCCTCCCTGTCCCCCGCCCCTCCCCTCGGTGGTGGCTGCCCCGGCCCTGGGGTCCACACCCAGCACAGTTTCTCCGCCCTGGGGCTGTGCACCAAGCTCCTGGCTGGGGTTGCCACGAAAATGCCCTACGCTTGGGCTGCCCCATGGGCCCGCAAGCCACTGGAATGTCTCAGAAAGCCTGTCCTGCAGGCCAGCATCCAAGCCGCCTCTCCCAGACGGCCACTCTCATTGCAAGCAACAGGAAGACCTTTCAGAGCATGGAAAATGGATGGCCGCCATGGCCAGGCTGGCCACACCCCCGTCTACTCCCTTCCTTCCCCTTCCTTTACCCTTCCCCCTTTCCTCCCCTCCCACTGAGTCCAGTCTTTTGCCAGTTACACAGAGACAGAACCTGGGCTCAGAGTTTACTTCTTCTGCTTCTAGCCATCTGACCTTGGCCTCAGCTTCCTCCTCCTGAATGGAGATGATAATAATTGCACCTGCATCCTTGGCCTTTGTGAGGATTAAAGGGATAGTAAGTCAGAATCAGGGCCCCCTTCTCAGCAAGTTTGCCCCAACCTTTCTACTTTGGATGACAAACCCATACCCACTCTGGGCACTATATCCTCCTCTTATCTTTCTCCTTAGTGCATTGTGGCCGTCTTGTGTGCCAAATATTTCCCATGTTTTGGTGACCAACTGTCTTCCCTCCAATAAAATGGGAGCTTCATGAGAACCGGAATTTTTGTTTGTTTCTTGAGGTCTGGTTTTGTTGCCCAGGCTGGAGTGCAGTGGTTCAATCATAGTTCACTGTAGCCTCCACTTCCTGAGCTCAAGTAATCCTTTCTCCTCAGCCTTCGGAATAGCTAGGACTACAGGCATGCACCACCTGGACCGGCTCATCTTTTTACATTTTTTGTAGAGATGAGGTCTTGCTATTTGTCCAGACCGGTCACAAGCTCCTGGCCTCAAACGATCCTCCCACCTTGGCCTCCCAAAGTGCTAGGATTATAGGCGTGAGTCACCACACCAGGCATGATTTTTAAGGTCTGTTTCCATGGCTATGTCGCCTGTGTCTAGTCAGGGCCTGGTGCACCTGGGAACTCAAAAATGATTTGTTGACTAAATGGAGGAAGGCTTCTGGGCCAGTAGCACAGGCACTTTTCACAGACCTGGTGATTTTGAAGCACAGCAAAGTTTGAGCAGATGGGTAAGCACCTGGCAGGGCCTGGCCTGGGGCCGGCGTGGCACTAAAAGGTGGGAATGCTGGTGTTGCCTCCCTTTCACTTTCCTCCGCCCACTGGAAAGCCCTGCTGCATCCTGACCTGAGAGCGGGCCACTCCCCTTCCTGACCCCTGTCACAGGGCCAGCCCCTGGCTGCCAGGCCCTCCCTCCTCTCACCCATGCAGGGAGGTTGAGTCAGGACAGAAGACTGGGGAGCAGTGGCCTCAGGCCACCCTCTGGCTGCAGGGCCAGTCTGCCCTGCCCAGGCCCGCAGCAGGAAGGAACTGAGGCCACAAGCCTGAGGCCATGCAGGCAGCTCCGAGGACGGCTGGGGGTGCTGGGGGTGGGAGCTGTCTTTCTTGCTGGGGCCTTTCTGCAGGCAGCGCCCCACTTTCACTTTCCATTTTCTCCACGGGAGCAGGACCGGCCAAGGCAGTGGCTGCAGCCCCTGCTCTCAGAGGTGGTGGGGGTCAGGCTCAGAAAAAGCGACTCCTAGGGGCCCCAGGACAGGAGGAGGCAGGAGGTTCAGCAGCCTCTGTGTCCCCGAGTCCTGGGAGTCAATGTCAGAGGAGAAACAGTCATCACGACGCTCTTCCCTTCCAAGCACTGTCACGATTCTTAGCTAACTGGATCCTCCTTCTCGGCTAGAGAAGACTGGAATTAAAGTACAGAAGCAAAGAAACGTCCTCCAGCCCCCAGAGTCGAGGCCAGGGAGCCAGGACAGGAATATTTTATAGTTTTCTATTTTGCCAGACTTCCTGTTCCCAGAGATTCAACCTCTGTCCACCAAGGAGGAAACTGAGGCAAGCCTGGCAGGACTTGCAGTGGAAATGTGGGGCTCCCTCCACCACACCCAGCAGTCCAAGATGCTCCTCAGGAAAGGGATTGTCCAATCCTGGACTCCCCAGCAGAGCCAAGTGTGTTCTGGAACTGGTATGAAGAAGTGACACCTGGGAGGGGACCCAGAGCCGTCATGACCCTGTGAGACTCCTTGTGTGTGTTTTGTTCTCCAGATAGTAAATTCCAGCGCTTACCTACAGGCCCTGCACACAAACACCCACACGGCCGCTCACGGCCTCTGCAGCCTCAACCTGCTAGGCTTGGTGATCCTTCTACCTCTGCCTTCCAAGTAGCTGGAACTACAGGCATGCACCACCACATCTGGCTATTTTTTTTTTTTAATTTATTGTAGATAATAGGTCTCACCATGTTGTTCAGGCTGGTCTTGAACCCGTGGGCTCAGACAGACCTCTCACCTCAGCCTCCCAAAGTGCCAGAATTACAGGTGTGAGCCACTGTGCCTGGCTGGTGCATTACTGTATTTAATGTCGCTGTGTACCCATGATGTCCCAGAAGCTCCTGCAGGTACTGGGGAAGCAGCAGGGCCAGACACAAACTGACAGTCTTTGCTGTCAAGACATATTTATTGAGTGAGGCGGGTGGACAGACACAAAGAAGCAAACATCTGAAAGGCAAATTCAGAGGGTAGTACATGGGACCAAGGAAATAAAGCAGACTAAGGCAGGATGCGGGTCTAGCAGGCAGGGCCCCTGCAGGTGGATGACCAGTGCAGGCCTCTGTGGAGGCCACATTCACGTGGAGGCCTAGGCCAGCCAAGATGGGGGAGCATGGGCAGGGGCGTGCAGGTGGGAACAGGCCAGAAGAGGGGAATGGGTGCAGGAACAGGCCCAGTTCATGCATGTCCTCCTGGTGGCATTGTTTTTTTAATAGTGACAGGGTCTGCTACATTGTCCAGGCTGTTCTCGAACTCCTGGCCTCAAGCAATCCTCCGCCTGGGCCTCCCCAAGTGCTGGCTGGGATTACAGGTGTGCCCACCGCGCCCAGTCATGGTGGTCTTTTTTTTTTTTTTTTTTTGAGTTGGAGTCTCACCTTGTTGCCCAGGCTGCAGTGGCACGCTCACGACCACCGCCACCGCAGCCTTGACCTGCTGGGTTCAGGCGATCCTTCCACTTCAGCCTTCCAAGTAGCTGGAACCACAGGTGTGCACCACCACGCCCAGTTGGTGGTGGTCTTTTTCATAGCTCTTCCTTTTGCAGTCAAGAGCAGCCCACGCGAAGATGAGTTAATTCCCCACGAGGAGGGGCTGGATTTACCCAAGTGTAGAGTGAGCCGTGGCAGGAAATGCAGTGATGGATGTTCTGGAAAGATCTCACCGGCTGCTCCGTGAAGAAGAAAGAGGGCGGGAGGGAAGAGCTGGCAGTGTGCAGCCACCAGGCATGCTGGGAGGTGCCCTTGTACTCGGTCCCCGTAGGATCTTTAGGAAGTGGGGAGGAAGGACCCCCAAGGGCCACCTGCTCCGCAGACCCAGCCGCCTGCACCAGCCCGAGCCCCCACCCCCTTCAGGGCTGTCTTCACTTTCCATTGTCTGCTCTTAGAGCCATGTGCCATGGGGAGAGCCCCTCGTCCCACTCCCCTGTCCAGCCCCTCCCAGGCGCCCAGCCCGTCTGAGCCAGCAGAGCCCACTAGCCTCCCTGAAGGAAGCCAGTGGCGCCGCAGGGTGACCTTGGGCTGCAGAGTCGGGCTTTGCAAAGTCAAAGAGAGTCACTTCCTCCCCGGCGCCACCCCCACTGGCGTGGCAGGAACGCGCCTGTGCGTGGCCAGCGCATCTGTCCTCATGGCTGACTCAACGCTTCAGGGATGGCTCTTCCCTCCTAGTGGGGGAGGGAGGAAGTGCCCTTTGTCCTTCCCTTCCTCCAGGGTGGGGGGGCGGGGCTGGATCTTCATGTCTGACGTGTGTCAATCATGGGTGTACATTCCTGTGTCTGTGTATGCATTCATGTATGACTATGTGTGTGTGTCTTTTAGTGTGTGTTTATCTGTGCACCTGTGCCCTGTATCTTCTTTTTTTTTCAGTCGAAGTCTCACTCTGTCGCCCAGGCTGGAGTGCAGTGGCACGCTCACGGCCACAGCAGCCTCGACCTACTGGGCTCAGGCACTCCTTCAGTCTCCGTTTTCCAAGTAGCTGGCTGGGACTACAGACATGTGCCACCACGCCCAGCTAATTTTTTGATTTATTGTAGAGATGAGGTCTCACCAAGTAGCCTAGGCTGGTCTCAAACTCGTGGGCTCAGGCAATCCTTTTGCCTCAGCCTCCCAAAGTGCTGGGATTACAGACTTAAACCACCGCACCCAGCCCCCCATGTCTTTCTACATGTCTTTGGACTTCTGTGTCAGCCTCTGTGCTTCTTGTGTATGTGTGATACATGTGAGCAAGTGTGTGTGTTATATGTGTGTCTGGGTGAGTATGTGTGTCATGTGTGTCTGGGTGAGTGTGATGTTATATGTGTTGTCAGTATGTGTGACACATGTGTCTGAGTAAGTGCGCATGCCATGTGTGTGGATGAGCATGCATGTGTGTCTGAGTGTGTATTCTGCATGTGTCTGAGTAAGTGTGACAGTGCCATGCATGTGTCTGGGTGAGTATGTTGTGTGTGTCTGGGTGAGTGTGTGCATGTCATGTGTGTGTCCGAGTGAGTGTGTGTGCCATGCATGTCTGAGTCTGCATGTGCCATGTGTGTGTCTGGGTGTGTGTGTCATACATGTGCCTGAGTGAATGTGTATCATATGTGTCTGGTGAGTGTGTGTGTGCGTGTCTGGTTGAATGTGCCTGTATCATGCATGTGTTTGGGTGATTGTGTGTCATGCATGTTTCTGAGTGTGTATGTGTCATGTGTGTGTCTGTGTGTGTCTGGGTGAGTATGTGTGTCTGGGTGTGTGCGTGTCGTGTGTTGTGTGTGTCTGAGTGTGCATGTCTGGGTGTGTGCATGTCATGTGTGTGTGTCTGAGTGTGTGAATGTCATGCATGTTTCCGAGTGTGTGTCTGAGTGTGCATATCTGTGTGTGTGTCAAGCATTGCGAGTGTATGTGTCTGGGTGAGTGTGTGTCATGCATGTGTCTGAGTGAATGCGTTGTGTCATGTGGGTGTCTGTCATGTGTGTGTCTGGGTGAGTGCCTGTGTGAATGAGTGTCATGCATGTGTCTGGGTGAGTGCGCATCCGTGAGTGCATGTGTCTCCGGGTGTGCGTGTGTTGTGTAGGTGGGTGAGTGTGCGCAGGTTGTGCATGTGTCTGGGTGAGTGTGTGTGTGGATGAGGGCATGCATGTCATGCCTGTGTCTGAGTGACTGTGCACATGGGTCGAGTGCATCATATGTATGTCTGGGTGAGTGCTTTTGTCTAGGTGGGTGTGCATGTGTCATGTGTATGTCTCAGTGATTGCATGTATCTCAGTGAGTGCGCATGTGTCATACATGCGAGTGGATGTGTGCATGTGTCTAGTTGAGTGTGTGTGTGTCTGGGTGGTGTGTGTGTGTCTGGGTGAGTACATGTGTCATGTGTGTGTCTGGGTGGTATGCATGTGTCTGAGTAGGTGTGCAGATGTTGTGTGTGTATGTGTGGGTGTGCATGTGCCATGCATGTGTCTAAGTGTGTGGGTGAGTATTCGTCATGCGTGTGTCTGTGTGGGTGTGTCGTGTCTGGGTCTTGGTAAGTGTGTGGGTGTTGTGCATGTATCTGAGCATGCGTGTGTCTGGGTGGGTGTATGTGCCAGGCGTGGGTCTGGGTGAGTGCGTGGGCGTCCCCTCCTCTCTCCCTTGGCCCCAGACTGCTCCCCTCCAACTTCATCCCTGGCTTTGATTCCAGGGCTACCCTGGGATGCCCGAGACTCCCCTTCCCCAGCTCCCTCTGCCTCCAGGTCTCCAAGTGCAGGACCTGAGCTAAGAGCCCGGCCCTGGAGTCAGCCACACCATCTGAGCCCTGGTGCAGCGCTCAGCGCGGGGACCTTGAATGAGACACCCTTCTGTGCTCAGTGTCTGCCCTTACAGAACAGGGCAATCCTTGCTCCCTGAAGGAGGTCACCTGAAGATGGGCTCTGGCATGGCACCCACAGCAGAGGGTGCCTGTCGTTTGTGCTTGGAGCAAGGGCCCGGTGGCAAGCACGTAGCCAGGGTCTGATGAACAGCCACCTAGGAACAAAAGTTCCACATGGCCTCTTCCTTGGCCACTGGGGATGGGAGCAGGTGGAGAGATGTGACG
Organism: Carlito syrichta; assembly: GCF_000164805.1. Taxonomy (NCBI): domain Eukaryota; kingdom Metazoa; phylum Chordata; class Mammalia; order Primates; family Tarsiidae; genus Carlito; species Carlito syrichta. Next base: position 4,966 of record NW_007233414.1, on the reverse strand, counting down.
TGGACCAGAGCCGCACAGGAGCTGCTCTCGAGATCGTTACTGAGAGGGAAGACCCATGGTGACCTGACTCAGCACCGCCTTGGGCGGCTGAGGAAGGATGGAAGGATGGTGAGGGTGAGAGGCTCAGGGGCTGCCTTCCCCGCCCCCGGTCCAGCACTGCCTGACCCCTAGGGACAGCGAGGACCCTGGAGCTGCACATCCCACCCTGGCCCTGTCCCCAGGCAGCCCTGGACTGTACTGTGGCCCAGGAAGGATGCTCACATCCATTCATTTGACCTCTTTAGCAGCCCTGGGAAGGAGAGTCTTTTTTTTTTTTTTTGAGTTGAAGT
>NW_007233414.1:4361-4617 GCF_000164805.1 Carlito syrichta | reverse complement strand
GCGGGCTCAGGCAGTCCACTCACCTCAGCCTCCCAAGGCACGGGATTACAGACTGAGCCACCGAGCCCGGCTTGCCCCATAATTGAGTCTACCCCCAAAGTCATCCTAAGAAGCAGGGTGAGAGTGGTGAAATGTTGCCAGGCCCTGTTGCCAGGGACTCAGGCAGCCCCTCCCAGCCAGTGGGAAAGCCCTGTGACCCGCCTGGGCAACTTGGCGAGACCTCATCTCTACAATAAATCAAAAATCAGCCGGGCGT
>NW_007233414.1:0-4290 GCF_000164805.1 Carlito syrichta | reverse complement strand
GAGCGGCCACTGCACTCAGTCTGGGCGACAGAGTGAGACTCCAACTAAAAAAAAAAAAAATTAAGGGTCAAATTGGCGGTGGGAAGGGTCAAAGCGTGGAGGCCCTAAGTCCAGGAGGCCCCAGTTGAAGCCTCCGTTGCTGAGGAGCTGTGTGGCCTCGGGCAAGTCACTCGTCCCCTCTGAGCCCTGGTTTCCACATCTACAGAATGATGGAGGTGGCAATCAGATTCCTACCAGCTCGAGTCCCAGATGCCATTGGACTTGGATGGTGGTGGGTCTGTGTGGCACACGCTGCTTAGATGCCCGGGACACTCTGCCACCCCCACACCACCCCGCTCCCAGCCCTCCCTGGGAGCACGGGCTGGCAGCGACCCCACGTGGGCAGAAGGAGCCAGGGCAGGGGTCTGGGGGCCTGGAGAGGGGACTTGGGAAGAGCCCAAGGTGGAAGGGGACACAGAGTGGCCATCAACCCTACCTGTGGCCCTTCCTCCTCCAGGAATCCAGCCCCGAGCTGGAGCCAGGGGGCTGGGTGCTGGGCTGAGGATTCTCAGGGGAGGCCAAGTGTCACTTTGTCACTTCTGCTTTGGGGGCCTGCGACTGGCGGAAGGAAGGGTGGTAGCATCTCTGGCCCTCCTGACTCATAGGGTTGTCCCGGCATGAGCTGGGGCCCTTGCAGCACAGACATGCCCGTTTCTGTCCAGACGCAGCCAGGGCGGGCAGTGGGCAGCCTTGGTCTGTCCACATGCGGGCTGCAGGGGCCCAGCCACTTGGTGACTCACACTCGCCCGGCTGACCCAGGGCTCCACCCTTCCTCCCACGGCTACAGACACCCCTTGACAGGGCACTCTTGACACTAAAGTAGAAAAAGCCGCCTCCAAAGGGAGGCAGTGCCAGCAGGGCAGCCTGTGTGGAGGGCCACATGATCACAGCATTCACAGCCCCGGAAATGCCTGCCTCAGGCTTCTGGTGTGTGACTTAATCTTTTTTGGGGGTGAGGTTGGAGTCTCACTCTATTGCCTAGGCTGGAGGGCAGTGGCACGCTCACAGCCGCCACAGCCTCGACCTGCTGGGCTCAGGCAATCCTTTGGCCTCAACCTTCCAAGTAACTGGAACTACAGGCATGCACCACCACGCCCAGCTAATTTTTTTTTTTTTTTTGAGTTGGAGTCTCACTCTGTCGCCTAGGCTGGAGTGCAGTGGCACACTCACGGCCACTCAGTCTCTACCTGCTGAACTTGGGCGATCTTTCCACCTCAGCTTTCCAAGTAGCTGGAACTACAGGCACATATTACCACGCCCGGCTTATTTTTTGTTTTATTATAGAGATGAAGTCTCACCAAGTTGCCCAGGCTGGTCTCGAACCCATGGGCTCAGGCAATCCTCTCACCTTGGCCTCCCAAAGTACTGGGATTATAGGCGTGAGCCATTGCACCTGGTGGAACAGAAGTGCCCGGATAAACGCTTTTCTAATAGAATAGAATGGAAACACATCAGAATAGGTTAAAAGGAATGTTTCATTTTGTGAAGCTTTTGCTTCAGTGTGTCTGTGTAGATGGAAAATGCATTTCTTAGCCAGGCATGGTGGTTCATGCCTGTAATCTCAGCACTTTGGGAGGCTGAGGTGAGAGGATTGCCTAAGCTCAGGGGTTCGAGACCAGCCTGGGCAACTTGGTGAGACCTCGTCTCTGAATAATTCAAAGAAATTAGCTGGATATGGTGGTGCGCACCTGTGGTTCTAGCTACTTGAAAGGTTGAAGCTGAGGGATTGTCTGTACCCAGCAGGCGGAGGCTGCAGTGGCTGTGAGCGTGCCACTGCATTCCAGTCTGGACGACAGAGTGAGATTCTGACTCAAAAAGAAAAACAAAGTAGAAAACGCATTCTTAGTGTGGTTCATGATTTTCTGCCTCCTTTTTTTGTTTGTTTTTTGGTAGAGATGGGGTCTTGCTGTATTGCCCAGGCTGATCTTGAACTCCTTGCCTCAAGCGGTCCTCCCACCTCAACCTCCCAAAGTGTGGGGATTGCAGGCGTGAGCCAGTGCACCCAGCCCCGAGTTCGAAAACCACTGCCCTGGAAATAGAGGTGTAAAGGCCCAGTGTGTCCTCTGTGTGCGTGTCAGGGGGTGTCTCTGTGCTCCAGCCCCCCAAGAACAGTCGGCCCCCATCCCCCTCACACCTGAGTGTGCTTCAGTCTCTTTGCCTCAGCAGGAAAAGAGGGATGGTGGCTTCCCTCCAGAGTCTGCCCCTCTGGAAGGCTCTCAAGGAACCTCTGGATGGGGCCCGCCAAGCGGCCCCTGCTGCCTTGCCTGGGGCGGGGAGGACCACACAGAGCACGGCCCATGCGCTGGGCAAGACAGTCTGGCCCCAGGAAGTCTATCCTTAGCCACTTTCCCCTCCCAGCTTCCACCAAGTGGTCGAAACGTCGTGGGGCGGGATAGAGAAAAAACTAGAAAGCTCAGCTTCTGCCACCAGGGCCGGAAGGCCCGCTGCGGCCCGGCCCGTGGTTAGCCTGTTTGTCATTTTGCAAATCTGGTCAACCCACCTCCGGTGAAAACTCCCAGCCTCACCCCAGGGGGCGATGACTCATTACAAAACCCGTTTTCTCTCTTTTTGTGACGCTCCTCCGCCTGTCGGCACCTGAGGCTTTCTTCCCCGCCCTCCCAGCCCAGAGCCAAAGGGGTGAATGAACTCTCGGCCCCTCCCATGACTCTGCCCCTGGGACACTTTCCGCCATTCAGCTTGACTTTCGCTTTCCAGCCACTCTCACCCTCCCCGCGGCCTCTCTGCATCGGGCCTGGCGCTCCAGCCCTGGCCCCTTCTCCAGGTGGGGCCGCGGCCCAAGCCGCACTCACTTGAGTCTCGATTCAGCAAGTCAGCACATCCTTCTCAACTGCATTCTGTTCCCGGCTCCTGGAGTGCCGTGGTAGCAAGGCAGGCAAAGTCCCTGCACACACAGAGCTTCCAGAAGCCTAGGATGCGAGAGACATTCAAGCGGTCAAAAATAGCGAACAGCTGGGCGTGGTGTCGTGTGCCTTGCAATCCCAGTGCCTTGGGAGACCAAGGTGGGAGGATCGCTTCAGCCCAGGAGTTAGAGACCAGGCTGGGCAACATAGCGAGACCCCCATCTCTACAAAAATAAAATTAAAAAAATTAGCTGGTGTCATGGCACCCTTGTAGTCCCAGCTACTGGGGAGGCTGAGGCAGGAGGATGTCCTGAGCCCAGAAGGTGGAGGCTGTGGTGAGCCATGATCGTGCCACTATACTCCAGGCTGGGCAACACAGTGAGTCTCCAACTCAAAAACAAAACAAAATAAAAAACAGTGGACAAAAGAGAAGCACACAGAGAGGGACAGCTAGCCAGCCTTGGCGAGTCCGGGAGATCCCCAGAGAGAAAAGCTGTGGATGCAGGACTGGAGGATGCCTTGGAGGGAGCCATTAGCCAAAGGAGGAAAGGAAGTGTTCTCAGACCAAGGAACAACCTGGGCATGATGCCGTTTTGGTGAGGCCAGCTGGAGCTCCAGGGTGGGAAGCAGTGCTAGGAGCCCAGGTCCTAGGGCAGGAAGGAGCCAGACCTAAGGGGACCTCTACAGCCCACCCAGCCATTTGGAAGATGTCCCCAGGGTGACGCGAGCTGTGATGTCCTTACAGAAAATGGAGGTGGGAAGTGAGACTGGACACGGAGTCAGTCAGGAGGCTGCTAGTCGCAGTGGGAGGAAGTGGACGCCACGAGAGTTACCACCCAGAGTCGTTGGCCAAGGAGGCTGGGGAGAGGCAGACGGCAAGGAGGGAGCCCATAGCAGGAAGAGCTGGAAGAAGGAAGACAGAGAGGAGGCAGCAAGGTCCCTCCGGGACAGGTGGCATTCTAGCCGTCTATGGGCACCAAGCCGCTGGCTACGGTGTTCCAGGATCCTGCACAGGGCCTGGGGGAGAGTCCTAGGCTGGTTGCCACCTCCATGTGGAGGCAAGGTGTGAAGAGAGGATGGGAAGGTGAACGGGCCTGGGACGCTAGCCTGAGAAAGGCAGAAGAGCAGAGGCGGGGCCGGGCGCCATGGCTCATCCCTGCAATCCCAGCACTTTGGGAGGCAGGAAGATTGCTTGAGATCAGCCTGGGCAACATAGCAGGACACATCTCCAGAAAAAAAAAAAAGTTAGCCATTGGGTGTGATGGCTCACCTGTGGTCCCAGTTGCTTGGGAGACTGAGGCAGGAGAATTGTTTGAGGTTGGGAATTTGCGAGCAACCTGGACAATATAGTGAGATTCCATCTCTATTATTTACTTTTTTTTTTTTTTTG
>NW_007233413.1:0-10364 GCF_000164805.1 Carlito syrichta | reverse complement strand
GATTCCATAATGACTTTATCAAAATCACAAGTGTTACAAATAACAAGTGTTTTTACTTTTGGAAATTACCTCCTCAGAAAGTTTTCAATAACCAAATTGAAGAATGTGGCTATTTATTCTTGACTAGGGTGAGACATGTAGAAATCTATCACTACTGTCCAACTGTTGGACAGAAGGAGACATGGACAGAGAAGTGTCAATTAGCACCTCAAAATTTATTTTTTTTTTGAATCGGAGTATCACTCTGTCGCCCAGGCTGGAGTGCAGTGGCATGCTCATGGCCACACCAGCATCGACCTGCTGGGCTCTAGGGATCCTTCCGCCTCAGCCTTCCAAGTAACTGGAACCACAGGCGAATGCCACCACGTTTTTGATTTTTTATTGTAGAGACGAGGTCTCACCAAGTTCCCGGCTGGTCTCAAACTTGTGGGATCAGGCAATCCACTTGTCATGGCCTCCCAAAGTGCTGGGATTACAGACTGAGCCATGGAGCCCAACCCCAAAACGTCACTTTTTATTAATTCAAAATTATTCAGTAAATCATATGGTCTTTTTATTTGTGGGAGTGTGTTGCAGCATGGAGGGGTAGACAGAGGGCAACTGCTAGTGAAAGTCAAATTGGCTCCCTTGATCTTGTAAAATTAAAATGTAATTTGCAAGACAAATAAAGGAATGAGCTATTTTACTTTTTTTTTTGAGTCTCATTCTGTCGCCCAGACTGGAGTTCAGTGGCCACTCACGGCCACCACAGCCTCAACCTGCTGGGCTCCAGCGATCCTTCCACCTCAGCCTTCCAAGTAGCTGGAACTACAGGCACGCGTTACCACACCTGGCTAATTTTTTGATTTATTGTAGAGATGAGGTCTCACCAAATTGCCCAGGCAGGTATCGAACCCTTAGGCTCAGGCAATCCACTCACCTCAGCCTCCCAAGGCGTGGGATTACAGGCCAAGCCACCGAGCCAGACTGCTATTTTACTTTTATGTGTTTCTTTTTAAAATTTGTGAGACCTGTTCCTTCTCCATTCTTTTCAGATTTTACATTCCTGTATGAAGTGCCGACCTTCCTAGGTACCTCTGGCATGACATGTTCATCTTTTGTGCATTTATAGAGTGTTGTGGTTTTACCCTGTTCACATAGACTTCAGTTGAGCACCACCATTCTCTGCTTTTTTTATGTGAGCTTTACTTGATGCTTCATGACACATTTTGAATTATGTCTGAAAGTTAGCACCACCAGAGTGAAAAGGACAACTGTAGACTGTAAAAGAAGCTAAAAATTCATTATAAATTATTTTTAATGGAAAGGAAAAGAGAGAGTTTTCTAAAAATATTTATTTAAATTAAATGAGAAAGCTTCTAAAGTGTTTACTCATTCCCTTCCCCGATCAGGAAATTTATTAGTGTAAAGCCAAGAGGAAAGTTTGAGGTTCACCAGATCTGGTATGGTGGAATAATATTTTTGTATCTTTACTGATTAGTTTCTCCTAAATGTTTAAATTATTTTCTTGACTTACTTAGCACTTTCTCTCGTCAGTCAATCAAAGAAGGGATTTAAAAGTAGAAACTGGGTTTAGGGTATTGTCTCTTTCTGACTTTTGATTGTTCAAAACCCTGGATCCTTACTGAAATAAGAAAGACTTGAGGTATAAACAAAATATTTTGGAGAATACTTTAACAAGAACAAAACTTTCTTGCTTTCCACTCCACTCTAAGAAGAAAGAAGTAGAGAATAATTCAGCAGTAGTGTATTATCTTCATGAACTGATTCCTGCAGCATATCTTCAAATAAATTTGTGGGATCTGAATTCAGAAAAAGTTTGTACTCTAGTATCTGACTAGATCCAAAAGAGACAATAAAGTTCCAAGAATAAAACTGGCCTTTGTTTTGTGTAGGCCTTCTCCTTCCCCACAGAATCTCCTATACCAAACAACAGAGTATCTCCACATGCCCAAAGATGCAAGTCAAGGGTTTGTAGAAAAAAAAGCTGCTGACAGAACTGAATGGACCATGTATAAGAAACTGGTAACTTGTGTGGACCAATGACTGAGATGTGAACAGGACTATGATTGTCTCAATAAACTATCAATGTGGGGGGAGGACACAAAAGTTCAGGTGCCTATGACTTGGAACATATGCTTAATTGTCCAATAAGACAGCTCAAACTTGAGCACTCACACTACATTCTTGACAGTAGGTAAAAGGCACATCTTCTTTGTTAACTTCCGCATAGTGTTTCCTTATACTTTATTGGTCAAAACAGCCATATAGTCACACCTGGCTGATAAAGACGCTAGAGAATACAATGTTTAGCTGGGTGATAATGTATCTGGTCATTAAAAAATTCTTGTTAAGAAATTCTCTTTTTTTAATCAATATTTTTTATTTTGATATTGTGGGGTACAGCTAAGGGTTAGATATACAAATATGCTTCGTTCAGGCACCCTGGTTGATGAGGGGTGTCTCCCCATCCCCAGACAGATATTGACTACCATTAATCCCACCTCCCTTCCTTTACCCCCATAGTTTCCCACCAGTCAGTCCTTTTCTTATAGTATTACGAAGGATGTTCAAGGTTCGCTATATGAGTGAGAACATGTGATACTCAGATCTTTGTATCTGTGAGAGGTCACTCAGTATTATTGACTCTAGTTCCATCCAGGTTGCTGCAAAGTTCATGATTTTGTTCTTTTTTATGGGTGCATAGTATTCCATCGTGTATATGTACCACATTTTTTAAATCCAGCCATCTTTTGATGGACAGTTTGGTTGATTCCAGGTTCTTGCTATTGTGAACAATGCTGCGATAAACAATGCTATGTGTGCAGGTGTCTTTTTGATAGAGTAATTTAAGTTCTTCAGGGTATATTCCCAGTAGGGGGATTGCGGGGTCATATGGGAGATTGATATTTAGAGCTTTTAGGAATCGCCACACTGCTTTCCACAGAGGTTGCACTAGTTTGCACTCCCACCAACAGTGTAGAACTGTTCCCTTTTCACCACACCCTCGCCAGCAACTGTTATTTTTTGAGTTATTGATAATTGCCATTCTGACTGGAGTTAGGTGGTATCTCAGTGTGGTTTTGATTTGCATCTCCCTGATGGTTAGTGAGGTTGAACATTTCTTCATGTGTCTGTTGGCTGCTCGGATGTCTTCCTTTGTGAAGTGTCTGTTTATATCTTTTTCCCACTTTATAATGGGGTTGTTTGTTTTTTTCTTTTCAGCACGTTTGAGTGCCTTGTAGATCCAAGATGTTAAGCCTTTGTCGGACCTGGAGTTGGCAAATACTTTTTCCCAGTCTGTGGGCTATCTCCCTGTTCTCTTGATAGTTTCTTTGGCTTTGCAGAAGCTTGTCAGTTTAATGAGGTCCCACTTGTCTATCTTATCTCTTATGGCCTGTGGGTTTTGGGTTTTGTTCAGGAATTGGATGCCAGTTTCAATTTCCATAAGGGTGTGTCCTGCATTTTCTTAGGTTCTTATGATTTGAGGTTTTATATTTAGGTCTCTGATCCATTGAGAGTTACTTTTTGTGTATGGGGACAGATAGGGGTCTTGTTTGAGTCTTCTGCATGTGGTCAGCCAGTTTTCCCAGCACCATTTATAGAATAGGTTCTCCTCTCCCCAATGGTAGGTGGTGGAGGCTTTGTCGAAGATGAGTTGGTTGTGAAATTGAGGTTTAGCTTCTGGAATCTCAATTCTATTCCATTGGCCTATATGCCTGTTCCTATACCAATACCAAGCTGTTTTGATGATTGTAGCCCTATAGTAAAGTTTGAAGTCTGGTAATGTGATACCACTTGCTTTTCTTTTTTTGCTGAGGATTGTCCTGGCTATTCTTTGTCATTTGGGTTTTCATATGAATTCCTATATTGTTTTTCTAGCTCTGAGAAGAATGTTGCTGGTAATTTGATGGACATTGCGTTAAATCTGTAGATTGCCTTAGGTAAGATGGACATCTTCACAATGTTGATTCTTCCAATCCATGAGTATGGGATATTTTTCCACTTGTTTGTGTCATCTTTGATTTCTTTGAGCATTGTTTTGTAGTTTTCATTGTAAAGGTCTTTCACGTCTCTGATTAGGAAGATGCCAAGGTATTTCTATTTTTGTATTTGTGGCTATTGTGAATGGAATTGTGTTTTTATTTTGGGTTTCTGTTTGTTTATTGTTGGTGTAAAAAAATGCAACTGTCTTTTGTACATTTATTTTATATCCTGAGACTTTGCCAAAGTCCTTTATCAGTGTAAGGAGGTTTTTGACAGATTCTCTTGAGTTTTCAAGGTACTCAATCATGTCATCTGAAAAGAGAGATAACTTGACTTCCTCTTTTCCTATTTGGATACCCCTGATTGCCTTCTCTTACCTGATTGCTCTAGCCAGGACATCCAATACTATATTGAACAGGAGGGGTGAGAGTGGACAACCTTGTCTTGTTTCAGTTTTCAGTGGAAATGGTTCCCATTTTTGTCCATTTAGGAGTATGCTGGCTGTGGGTTTCTTGTAGATGGCTTTTACTATTTTGAGGTATGTTCCCTGTATGCCTAGATGTTTGAGGGTTTTTATCAAGAAGGGGTGCTGGATTTTATCAAAAGCTTTTTCTGCATCTAATGATATAATCATTTGGTTTTTGATTTGACATCTGTTGATGTATTTAATTACATTTATGGTTTTACGAATGTTGAACCAGCCTTGCATCCCAGGTATGAAAACTACTTCATCATGATGGATGATTTTTGAGATGTGTTGTTGAATCCGGTTTGCTAGGATCTTGTTGAGGATTTTAGCATCTAGGTTCATCAAAGATATTGGCCTGTAGTTCTCTTTCTTTGTTGGGTCTTTACCTGGCTTGGGTATCAATGTGATGTTAGCTTTGTAAAATAATTTGGGGAGAGTTCCATCTTTCTCAATTGCCTTGAATACCTCAGTAGGATTGGTATCAACTCCTCCTTAAATGTCTTGTAGAATTCTGCTGGAAAGCCATCAGGACCAGGGCTTTTTTTTGTAGGTAGTTTTCTTATCATGTAGTCAATTTCCTTGATTGTTATTGGTCTCTTTAGGGTCTCAATTTCTTCTTGTTTCAACCTAGGCAGGTTGTGTGATGTCAGAAAGTCCTCCATTTCCTTAAGGTTTTCAAGTTTGTTTCTATACAAGTTTGCATAGTAGTCTCTAATGATCTTTTGTATTTCTTCAGGGTCAGATGTGACTTCATTTGTTGTGTTTCTGATTGTGTCTATTTGGGCTTTTTCTCTCTTTTTCTTGGTCAGTCTAGCTAGGGGACTATCACAATCTTGTTTATCTTTTCAAAGAACCAGCTTTTTGATTTTTTGTATTATCTTTTTGCCTTCTATGTCCTGGATTAGGGCATTTATTTTGGTGATCAGAATTCTTCTGCTGAAAATTAGGGTGTTAGTGGTCTTGCTTTTCAAGCTTCCTTAGGTGGCTTGTTAGGCTGTTAGTTTGTGATCCTTCCATTTTCTTCATGTGCATTTGTAGGGATATAAATTCCCCTCTTACTACAGCTTTCATGGTGTCCAAGAGATTTTGGTAAGATGTTTCTTCACTTTCATTTGTTTCCAGGTACCTTTTAATCTTTGTTTTGATTTCATTGTTGACCCAGGAGTTGTTTAACATCATGCTGTTTAGTGTCCATGTCTTTCTGGGTTTTGTGGGGACCTTTTTGGTGTTAATGTTTATTTTTATTCCACTGTGGTACGAGAAGGTACATGGTAAAATTCCAGTCATTTAAATTTGCTTATATTTGATTTATGGCCAAGTGTGTGGTCAATCTTAGAGTACGTTTCATGCAGTGATGAGTAGAATGTATATTCTGTGGTCTTTGGATGGAGTGTTCTGTAGGTATTAATTAAGTCCATTTGGTCAAGAGTCACATTGAGGTTCTGGATCTCACTGCTGATTTCTTGTCCTGATGATCTGTCTAGGGTTGTGAGTGGGGTATTGAAGTCCCCTGCTATGATGGTGTTGGAGTCAATATCTTTTTTGAGTTTACATAGAAGCTGCTTTATGAAAGTTGGTGCTCCTATGTTGGGTGCATGCATGTTTAGGATGGATATTTCTTGTTGATGGATTGGACCTTTTGTCATTATGTAGTGGCCTTCTGTATCTTTTTTTATTTTTGATAGCCTAAAGGGCATTTTATCTGAGATTAATATCGTGACCCCTCCTTTTTTTGTGTTCCATTTGCCTGAAAATTTGTTTCCCATCCTCTTACTTTGAGTCTTGAGTGTCCTTTCTATTGAGTTGCATCTCTTGAAGGCAATAAACTGTTGCCTGGTGATATTTTATCAATTTTGCCATTCTATGTCTTTTCAGTGGTGCATTTAGTCCATTCACATTCAGGCTAACTATTGAAATGTGAGAGTTTATCCCTATCATAATGTTCTTACAGAGTTGTTGTTGTTCTTCCTATTTCTGTATTGTCTTTCTTTTGGTTCTGGAGTTGGTCATGTGTGTTTTTAATCTTTTGCCTTTACTCTTGTGAAGAATGTTGCTCTTTTTTCCTTTTCTTCTGTGTTCAATACTTTCTTAACTGTTTCTTGTAGAGATGGTCTGGTGGCAGGGTAGGTTTTTAGGGATTGGATATATGGGAAAGATCTCAATTGTCCCTCACTGATGAAGCTTAGCTTGGCTGGGTAGGTTATTCTCAGTTGGAATTGTTTATCTTTTAGAACTTTGAAGATAGGGCTCCAGGCTCTTCTAGCCTGGAGGGTTTCTGTAGATAAATCTCCTGCTATTCTAATTGGTCTTCCCTGGTAGGTAGTCTGACCTTTTTCTCTTGCTGCCTTTGGGATTTTTCCTTTTGTACCTACTTTGTTGAGGTGAATTATTATGTGTCTGGGAGTTGGTCTTCTCATTTGTTGTCTTGCAGGGGTTCTCTGAATCTCTTGTGTTTGAATTTTTGCATCACTGATGAGATGAGGGAAGTTTTCTTGAATGATTTCATGAAATGTTTGTTCCACTGTGGCCTCTGTTTCTCTTTCTGCCTCAGGAAGGCCAATTACTATTAGGTTCGGTCTCTTGAAGTAATCATTCATCTCTTGAAGGTTTTGTTCTGTCTTTTTGAGCGTCTTTCTATGTTTTTGACAGTTTGGGTTAGTTCTGTGTTTTGGTCTTCGAGCTCTGAGATTCTTTCTTCTGCTTGGCTAGTTCTGCTTTCCATGCTTATTAGTTTGTTATTTATTTCCATCACAGTATTCTTTACTGCTGTTATTTCTGACATCAGCTCCTTCCTATTTTCCTCTTTTCTCTCCTCTTTTTTTTAATTCTCTCTATTAATGTCTTGATGTCTTGGTTTGTTTCATGTGACCAGTCATTCTGGGGGCTCTTCATTGTTTGTGTTCCGAAGTCTGTTTCTCAGTGTCTGACCTCCCAGGGGTCTTTGTCAGACCTATATTCTTCTTTTGGTTTTTCTTCATTTGTGTTGTTTTTCCTTCCCTACTTTTTCCTTCCCTCCATGTCACTGTCTTCTTTAATTCTGTTATTCAGGGGCAGAGGGGTTGCTTTTACTTCTGTTCAATCTATTCCTCTTTATGTATGCCCTCTTTCTTTGCTCAATTCTGGAGTTTCACTGTAGGTTGGGGGTGGTCCTTTTTGCGGTTTTGAGATTCACTTAAGGGGGGAGCTGTGATTCAAAATCTATCTGCAGGTCCTGGTATCCGCCGACAGGTGTATGGATAATCTGAAACCCACTTCCCACTGCCTTGGAATCTGTCCATGCAGTGGGATTGCAGGCTTACTCCCTGAAATAAAATGAGGTTAACAGAGGGAAGAGAATGGAGCAGACAGTCGGGAGAAAAGGGGGGTGGAGAGAGAGAGGAGTAAGGGGGAAAACAGATGAGTGTACCAACAAATGGAGAGAGAGACAAAAATTGAAACTTATCAAAACAATAGACCATGGCAGAGATATGATTTTTAGAGAGAAGAAAAGAAAAGAAGAGAAAAGAAGGAAAAGAAAAAAGAAAAAGAAGAAGAAAGGGGTGGAACAAAACAGAAGGAATAAAATCAAGTCAGTAGACTAACAGAACCAATCAAGCACACTCTGAGCCTTTTTGTTTAAGTCGAATGCCCTTTCAACTCTGATTTCTAGCTGATAAGTTTGTTCCCAGTTAGGGTCAGTTGCCCCTGGCCTGTGAAGGGCAGTTCAGATCACCGCTCAGTTCACCACTGCCCAGTTCACCACTCATAACTGGCCTGTGTCTGTCAAGCTTCTGCATTTCCCCTTTTGGTGTTGTTACCTTGAATCACTAGCAGGTGGTGCTTTCTCACTGCTCCAGATGGTCTTTATCTCAGCTACTCACCTCTGAGGGGACGGAGCCATTGCCTCAAGGCACATGGGAGGAGATCCACGGCCTGGCAGGATGACACGGTGGCAGTAGTGGCAGCACTGACCTCAGCAGATCTTGCTCACAGTGCCTTCAAGGTCTGAAGTTGTGGATCACCTCAGGTACTGGCAGTGCGATGTGGAATGGCTGTTTTGGCGGTGGCGGCGGCAGCAGCAGCCATGGCGGTGGTGGTGGCTGTTCGCCTCAGGCACTGGCGGTGCGATGTGGAATGGCTGCCATGGCAGCAACTGTGGAAGCAGCCACTGCAGTAGCTGCCCAGACTTCATTGATGCCTCAGCAATGTCTACAACTGAGCTCCATGTGAGGAGCAGGCTGTCAACATGGGATCTGCAGCCTCCGGGGAGAGAACCAGAGTCTCTTTGTGTTCTCCTCTGTGGAGCGTCTCACAGAACAAGCCGTCCTGTCACCATCTTCAATAAATTATCTTTCTGTGCAGCTCTCACCTCTCCAAAACTTTCCTGGAAAATCTAACTACCTTTTTTTCTCCACACTCTCAATTTCATCTTCCTTATTCAAGGAGTTACCTTGCCTCTGCTGGGTTCCCCTCTCTGCATTGCAGCTAGACATTTTCTCAAGTCAGTGAGCTGGGCAATTGAAGGGCTCATCTTGTGTTTTTTTTCCCCCATCTTGAAGGATCACTTTCCTTCATTGCTTCATATCCAATGTCTCAAAAACCTATTTTCCTCCTCTTCCTTCCCCTCCTCTCCCCTCCTCTCCCCTCCTCTTCCCTTCTTCCCTCCCTCCCTTCCTTCTGTCCTTTTTCAATGTGTGTTTCAGGTAGGAAGGGTTTATCAGGTCTCTGTTGTTTTGTCAGCTGAAAGTAGGTGTTCACATTTTTGTTCTTTTTTTTTCTTTTGAGTTGGAGATTCACTCTGTCACCTAGACTGGAGTGCAGTGGGTGCTCCCGGCCACCTCAGCCTCTACCTGCTGGGCTCCGGTGATCCTTCCGCCTCAGCCTTCCAAGTAGCTGGAACTACAGGTATGCGCTACCACGCCTGGCTCATTTTTTGGTTTATTGTAGAGATAAGGTCTCGCCAAGTTGCCCAGGAGGGTCTCGAACCCGCAGGCTCAGGCAATCTACTCACCTTGGCCTCCCAAATCACAGGATTATAGGCTGAACCACTGAACCCGGCCATGTTCTCTTTATTATCACACTAATATCTCTCATCTACATGGTGTTTTGCAAAGTATCCTAGTATTCTTCATAATTTGCCAGAATATAAGTGAAGTTGGCATATATGTGTTACTTCCTGTGAAACATAAAGTGCTTGTGAATAATCTCATCTCTAATATGCCTCCCTGCCCATGAAATTTGAGCCTGCAGACGATGCGGATTAGAAGAAGAGGATATTTGTTGTTTGCAAGGGTGTGAACCCTGGAAAGCAGTAAGCAATATTCTGCACAAGATTGCTGTATAAAAATAACCAAAGGTCAAGGTGCATAACAAGCAGGTTATATTGAACAGCACTTCTGTGGACTTTTGCCTGATCAAAATGAGCAAATGTTTTATATAATGTTTAGTAATTTATTTATTATAATTTTTAAAAATACTGAATTTAAAGGATTGGAACTCAGATTACCTAGGTGTGGTCTGAGTCATGGCACAAAATATTTTCAAAGTAATCAAGCTCAGTTTCCTCTTCTTGTATGTGTGTAAAGGAATAAAATACTTGATCTTTCTATAACAAATTTTTATGCTTTTTTGGAAAGGTTTCTGAAGGTAGGTGTGCCAAATTAAAGTTTCTACAGATGTTAGAAGGCCACATTGTCCCTGAGCATTCTTTCCCAACTCTTGCAAGTCCTGTTGTCATTGAACTTTCCATGTAAAACATGTATCATAACCTCCAGGGTTTGTGCACTCATTAGAATTAAAAGAATTACATTTTGGGGGAGAGAGGCAAGATGGCGACGGCATAGGTGAACTGGTGAGATTCTCTGAACGGACCAAGACTGCAAACTGCTGAATAGACAGACTGTAAAGCAGAGGGAAAAGTGAACAAAAC